>NW_025319138.1:0-101638 GCF_017639315.1 Drosophila ananassae
TTTTAGCGCTAACAGTGACGATTTTCTTGTCGTTTTTATTGCTAAATTATCGATGATTTTCAAGCGGTTTTTAGCGCTAACACTGATGGTTTTCTAGCCGGTTTTAGCGCTAACAGTGATGTTTTTCTAGCCGTTTTTATTGCTAAATTAGCGATGATTTTCAAGCGGTTTTTAGCGCTAACACTGATGATTTTCTAGCCGGTTTTATCCCTACGAGTGAATATTTTTTATCCGTATTTATCTCTAAATTAGCGATGATTTTCTAGCCGTATTTATCGCTAAATCAGCGATGATTTTCTATCGGTTTTAGCGATAGAATTGACGATTTTCTATCCGGTTTTATCGCTAAATTAGCAACGATTTTCTATCCGGTTTTATCGCTAAATTAGCGATGATTTTCTAGCGGTTTTAGCGATAGAAGTGATGATTTTCTATCCGGTTTTATCGCTAAATTAGCGACGATTTTCTATCCGGTTTTATCGCTAAATCAGCGATGATTTTCTAGCGGTTTTAGCGATAGAATTGACGATTTTCTATCCGGTTTTATCGCTAAATTAGCAACGATTTTCTATCCGGTCTTATCGCTAAATTAGCGATGATTTTCTAGCGGTTTTAGCGATAGAAGTGATGATTTTCTATCCGGTTTTATCGCTAAATTACAATGATTTTCTATCGGATTTTAGCGCTAACAGTGACGATTTCCTTGTCGTTTTTATTGCTAAATTATCGATGATTTTCAAGCGGTTTTTAGCGCTAACACTGATGGTTTTCTAGCCGGTTTTAGCGCTAACAGTGATGTTTTTCTAGCCGTTTTTATTGCTAAATTAGCGACGATTTTCAAGCGGTTTTTAGCGCTAAACCTGATGAGTTTCTAGCATGTTTTATCGCTAAGAGTGATGATTTTCTAGCCGTATTTATCGCTAAATTAGCGATGATTTCTAGCAGTTTTTAGCGCTAACAGTGACGATTTTCTTGTCGTTTTTATTGCTAAATTATCGATGATTTTCAAGCGGTTTTTAGCGCTAACACTGACGGTTTTCTAGCCGGTTTTAGCGCTAACAGTGATGTTTTTCTAGCCGTTTTTATTGCTAAATTAGCGATGATTTTCAAGCGGTTTTTAGCGCTAACACTGATGATTTTCTAGCCGGTTTTATCCCTACGAGTGATGATTTTCTATCCGTATTTATCTCTAAATTAGCGATGATTTTCTAGCCGTATTTATCGCTAAATCAGCGATGATTTTCTAGCGGTTTTAGCGATAGAATTGACGATTTTCTATCCGGTTTTATCGCTAAATTAGCAACGATTTTCTATCCGGTTTTATCGCTAAATTAGCGATGATTTTCTAGCGGTTTTAGCGATAGAAGTGATGATTTTCTATCCGGTTTTATCGCTAAGAGTGATGATTTTCTATCCGGTTTTATCGCTAAATTAGCGATGGTTTTCTAGCGGTTTTAGCGATAGAAGTGATGATTTTCTATCCGGTTTTATCGCTAAATTACAATGATTTTCTATCGGTTTTTAGCGCTAACAGTGACGATTATCTTGTCGTTTTTATTGCTAAATTATCGATGATTTTCAAGCGGTTTTTAGCGCTAACATTGATGGTTTTCTAGCCGGTTTTAGCGCTAACAGTGATGATTTTCTAGCCGTTATTATCGAGTCCGGGAGAGAGCGAGACAAACGCAAGTGCATGACGGCAGATGCAGGTGGCCGATCGAATGCACGAGAGCGGGCGATGCAAACATAAGTACAAAAGAGAGTGACGTCACGAACTCAATAAATTATTGCTGGCCAAACTTCTTTCCGGCGGGTGCTTGACCCGACACTAACAGTGATGTTTTTCTAGCCGGTTTTATCTCTAAATTAGCGATGATTTTCTAGCCGTATTTATCGCTAAATTAGCGATGATTTTCTTGCGGTTTTAGCGATAGAATTGACGATTTTCTATCCGGTTTTATCGCTAAATTAGCGACGATTTTCTATCCGGTTTTATCGCTAAATTAGCGATGATTTTCTAGCGGTTTTAGCGATAGAAGCGATGATTTTCTATCCGGTTTTATCGCTTAATTACAATTATTTTCTATCGGTTTTTAGCGCTAACAGTGACGATTTTCTTGTCGTTTTTATTGCTAAATTATCGATGATTTTCAAGCGGTTTTTAGCGCTAACACTGATGGTTTTCTAGCCGGTTTTAGCGCTAACAGTGATGTTTTTCTAGCCGTTTTTATTGCTAAATTAGCGATGATTTTCAAGCGGTTTTTAGCGCTAACACTGATGATTTTCTAGCCGGTTTTATCCCTACGAGTGAATATTTTTTATCCGTATTTATCTCTAAATTAGCGATGATTTTCTAGCCGTATTTATCGCTAAATCAGCGATGATTTTCTATCGGTTTTAGCGATAGAATTGACGATTTTCTATCCGGTTTTATCGCTAAATTAGCAACGATTTTCTATCCGGTTTTATCGCTAAATTAGCGATGATTTTCTAGCGGTTTTAGCGATAGAAGTGATGATTTTCTATCCGGTTTTATCGCTAAATTAGCGACGATTTTGTAGCGGTCTTCAGCGCTAACAGTGATGATTTTCTAGCCGTTATTATCCGAGTCCGGGAGAGAGCGAGACAAACGCAAGTGCATGACGGCAGATGCAGGTGGCCGGATTCGAATGCACGAGAGCGGGCGATGCAAACATAAGTACAAAAGAGAGTGACGTCACGAACTCAATAAATTATTGCTGGCCAAACTTTCTTTCCGGCGGGTGCTTGACCCGAACACTAACAGTGATGTTTTTTCTATCCGGTTTTATCGCTAAATCAGCGATGATTTTCTAGCGGTTTTAGCGATAGAATTGACGATTTTCTATCCGGTTTTATCGCTAAATTAGCAACGATTTTCTATCCGGTCTTATCGCTAAATTAGCGATGATTTTCTAGCGGTTTTAGCGATAGAAGTGATGATTTTCTATCCGGTTTTATCGCTAAATTACAATGATTTTCTATCGGATTTTAGCGCTAACAGTGACGATTTCCTTGTCGTTTTTATTGCTAAATTATCGATGATTTTCAAGCGGTTTTTAGCGCTAACACTGATGGTTTTCTAGCCGGTTTTAGCGCTAACAGTGATGTTTTTCTAGCCGTTTTTATTGCTAAATTAGCGACGATTTTCAAGCGGTTTTTAGCGCTAAACCTGATGAGTTTCTAGCATGTTTTATCGCTAAGAGTGATGATTTTCTAGCCGTATTTATCGCTAAATTAGCGATGATTTCTAGCAGTTTTTAGCGCTAACAGTGACGATTTTCTTGTCGTTTTTATTGCTAAATTATCGATGATTTTCAAGCGGTTTTTAGCGCTAACACTGACGGTTTTCTAGCCGGTTTTAGCGCTAACAGTGATGTTTTTCTAGCCGTTTTTATTGCTAAATTAGCGATGATTTTCAAGCGGTTTTTAGCGCTAACACTGATGATTTTCTAGCCGGTTTTATCCCTACGAGTGATGATTTTCTATCCGTATTTATCTCTAAATTAGCGATGATTTTCTAGCCGTATTTATCGCTAAATCAGCGATGATTTTCTATCGGTTTTAGCGATAGAATTGACGATTTTCTATCCGGTTTTATCGCTAAATTAGCAACGATTTTCTATCCGGTTTTATCGCTAAATTAGCGATGATTTTCTAGCGGTTTTAGCGATAGAAGTGATGATTTTCTATCCGGTTTTATCGCTAAATTAGCGACGATTTTCTATCCGGTTTTATCGCTAAATCAGCGATGATTTTCTAGCGGTTTTAGCGATAGAATTGACGATTTTCTATCCGGTTTTATCGCTAAATTAGCAACGATTTTCTATCCGGTCTTATCGCTAAATTAGCGATGATTTTCTAGCGGTTTTAGCGATAGAAGTGATGATTTTCTATCCGGTTTTATCGCTAAATTACAATGATTTTCTATCGGATTTTAGCGCTAACAGTGACGATTTCCTTGTCGTTTTTATTGCTAAATTATCGATGATTTTCAAGCGGTTTTTAGCGCTAACACTGATGGTTTTCTAGCCGGTTTTAGCGCTAACAGTGATGTTTTTCTAGCCGTTTTTATTGCTAAATTAGCGACGATTTTCAAGCGGTTTTTAGCGCTAAACCTGATGAGTTTCTAGCATGTTTTATCGCTAAGAGTGATGATTTTCTAGCCGTATTTATCGCTAAATTAGCGATGATTTCTAGCAGTTTTTAGCGCTAACAGTGACGATTTTCTTGTCGTTTTTATTGCTAAATTATCGATGATTTTCAAGCGGTTTTTAGCGCTAACACTGACGGTTTTCTAGCCGGTTTTAGCGCTAACAGTGATGTTTTTCTAGCCGTTTTTATTGCTAAATTAGCGATGATTTTCAAGCGGTTTTTAGCGCTAACACTGATGATTTTCTAGCCGGTTTTATCCCTACGAGTGATGATTTTCTATCCGTATTTATCTCTAAATTAGCGATGATTTTCTAGCCGTATTTATCGCTAAATCAGCGATGATTTTCTAGCGGTTTTAGCGATAGAATTGACGATTTTCTATCCGGTTTTATCGCTAAATTAGCAACGATTTTCTATCCGGTTTTATCGCTAAATTAGCGATGATTTTCTAGCGGTTTTAGCGATAGAAGTGATGATTTTCTATCCGGTTTTATCGCTAAGAGTGATGATTTTCTATCCGGTTTTATCGCTAAATTAGCGATGGTTTTCTAGCGGTTTTAGCGATAGAAGTGATGATTTTCTATCCGGTTTTATCGCTAAATTACAATGATTTTCTATCGGTTTTTAGCGCTAACAGTGACGATTATCTTGTCGTTTTTATTGCTAAATTATCGATGATTTTCAAGCGGTTTTTAGCGCTAACATTGATGGTTTTCTAGCCGGTTTTAGCGCTAACAGTGATGATTTTCTAGCCGTTATTATCGAGTCCGGGAGAGAGCGAGACAAACGCAAGTGCATGACGGCAGATGCAGGTGGCCGATCGAATGCACGAGAGCGGGCGATGCAAACATAAGTACAAAAGAGAGTGACGTCACGAACTCAATAAATTATTGCTGGCCAAACTTCTTTCCGGCGGGTGCTTGACCCGACACTAACAGTGATGTTTTTCTAGCCGGTTTTATCTCTAAATTAGCGATGATTTTCTAGCCGTATTTATCGCCAAATTAGCGATGATTTTCTAGCGGTTTTAGCGATAGAATTGACGATTTTCTATCCGGTTTTATCGCTAAATTAGCGACGATTTTCTATCCGGTTTTATCGCTAAATTAGCGATGATTTTCTAGCGGTTTTAGCGATAGAAGTGATGATTTTCTATCCGGTTTTATCGCTTAATTACAATGATTTTCTATCGGTTTTTAGCGCTAACAGTGACGATTTTCTTGTCGTTTTTATTGCTAAATTATCCATGATTTTCAAGCGGTTTTTAGCGCTAACACTGATGGTTTTCTAGCCGGTTTTAGCGCTAACAGTGATGTTTTTCTAGCCGTTTTTATTGCTAAATTAGCGATGATTTTCGAGCGGTTTTTAGCGCTAACACTGATGATTTTCTAGCCGGTTTTATCGCTAAATTACAATGATTTTCTATCGGATTTTACCGCTAACAGTGACGATTTCCTTGTCGTTTTTATTGCTAAATTATCGATGATTTTCAAGCGGTTTTTAGCGCTAACACTGATGGTTTTCTAGCCGGTTTTAGCGCTAACAGTGATGTTTTTCTAGCCGTTTTTATTGCTAAATTAGCGATGATTTTCGAGCGGTTTTTAGCGCTAACACTGATGATTTTCTAGCCGGTTTTATCGCTAAATTACAATGATTTTCTATCGGATTTTAGCGCTAACATTAGCGCTAACAGTGATGTTTTTCTAGCCGTTTTTATTGCTAAATTAGCGATGATTTTCGAGCGGTTTTTAGCGCTAACACTGATGATTTTCTATCCGGTTTTATCGCTAAATTACAATGATTTTCTATCGGATTTTAGCGCTAACAGTGACGATTTCCTTGTCGTTTTTATTGCTTAATTATCGATGATTTTCAAGCGGTTTTTAGCGCTAACACTGATGGTTTTCTAGCCGGTTTTAGCGCTAACAGTGATGTTTTTCTAGCCGTTTTTATTGCTAAATTAGCGACGATTTTCAAGCGGTTTTTAGCGCTAAACCTGATGATTTTCTAGCATGTTTTATCGCTAAGAGTGATGATTTTCTAGCCGTATTTATCGCTAAATTAGCGATGATTTCTAGCAGTTTTTAGCGCTAACAGTGACGATTTTCTTGTCGTTTTTATTGCTAAATTATCGATGATTTTCAAGCGGTTTTTAGCGCTAACACTGACGGTTTTCTAGCCGGTTTTAGCGCTAACAGTGATGTTTTTCTAGCCGTTTTTATTGCTAAATTAGCGATGATTTTCAAGCGGTTTTTAGCGCTAACACTGATGATTTTCTAGCCGGTTTTATCCCTACGAGTGATGATTTTCTATCCGTATTTATCTCTAAATTAGCGATGATTTTCTAGCCGTATTTATCGCTAAATCAGCGATGATTTTCTAGCGGTTTTAGCGATAGAATTGACGATTTTCTATCCGGTTTTATCGCTAAATTAGCAACGATTTTCTATCCGGTTTTATCGCTAAATTAGCGATGATTTTCTAGCGGTTTTAGCGATAGAAGTGATGATTTTCTATCCGGTTTTATCGCTAAGAGTGATGATTTTCTATCCGGTTTTATCGCTAAATTAGCGATGGTTTTCTAGCGGTTTTAGCGATAGAAGTGATGATTTTCTATCCGGTTTTATCGCTAAATTACAATGATTTTCTATCGGTTTTTAGCGCTAACAGTGACGATTATCTTGTCGTTGTTATTGCTAAATTATCGATGATTTTCAAGCGGTTTTTAGCGCTAACACTGATGGTTTTCTAGCCGGTTTTAGCGCTAACAGTGATGATTTTCTAGCCGTTATTATCGAGTCCGGGAGAGAGCGAGACAAACGCAAGTGCATGACGGCAGATGCAGGTGGCCGATCGAATGCACGAGAGCGGGCGATGCAAACATAAGTACAAAAGAGAGTGACGTCACGAACTCAATAAATTATTGCTGGCCAAACTTCTTTCCGGCGGGTGCTTGACCCGACACTAACAGTGATGTTTTTCTATCCGTATTTATCTCTAAATTAGCGATGATTTTCTAGCCGTATTTATCGCTAAATCAGCGATGATTTTCTAGCGGTTTTAGCGATAGAATCAACGATTTTCTATCCGGTTTTATCGCTAAATTAGCAACGATTTTCTATCCGGTTTTATCGCTAAATTAGCGATGATTTTCTAGCGGTTTTAGCGATAGAAGTGATGATTTTCTATCCGGTTTTATCGCTTAATTACAATGATTTTCTATCGGTTTTTAGCGCTAACAGTGACGATTATCTTGTCGTTTTTATTGCTAAATTATCGATGATTTTCAAGCGGTTTTTAGCGCTAACACTGATGGTTTTCTAGCCGGTTTTAGCGCTAACAGTGATGATTTTCTAGCCGTTTTTATCGAGTCCGGGAGAGAGCGAGACAAACGCAAGTGCATGACGGCAGATGCAGGTGGCCGATCGAATGCACGAGAGCGGGCGATGCAAACATAAGTACAAAAGAGAGTGACGTCACGAACTCAATAAATTATTGCTGGCCAAACTTCTTTCCGGCGGGTGCTTGACCCGACACTAACAGTGATGTTTTTCTAGCCGGTTTTATCTCTAAATTAGCGATGATTTTCTAGCCGTATTTATCGCTAAATTAGCGATGATTTTCTGGCGGTTTTAGCGATAGAATTGACGATTTTCTATCCGGTTTTATCGCTAAATTAGCGACGATTTTCTATCCGGTTTTATCGCTAAATTAGCGATGATTTTCTAGCGGTTTTAGCGATAGAAGTGATGATTTTCTATCCGGTTTTAGCGCTAACAGTGACGATTTTCTTGTCGTTTTTATTGCTAAATTATCGATGATTTTCAAGCGGTTTTTAGCGCTAACACTGATGGTTTTCTAGCCGGTTTTAGCGCTAACAGTGATGTTTTTCTAGCCGTTTTTATTGCTAAATTAGCGATGATTTTCAAGCGGTTTTTAGCGCTAACACTGATGATTTTCTAGCCGGTTTTATCCCTACGAGTGATGATTTTCTATCCGTATTTATCTCTAAATTAGCGATGATTTTCTAGCCGTATTTATCGCTAAATTAGCGATGATTTTCGAGCGGTTTTTAGCGCTAACACTGATGATTTTCTAGCCGGTTTTATCGCTAAATTACAATGATTTTCTATCGGATTTTAGCGCTAACAGTGACGATTTTCTTGTCGTTTTTATTGCTAAATTATCCATGATTTTCAAGCGGTTTTTAGCGCTAACACTGATGGTTTTCTAGCCGGTTTTAGCGCTAACAGTGATGTTTTTCTAGCCGTTTTTATTGCTAAATTAGCGATGATTTTCGAGCGGTTTTTAGCGCTAACACTGATGATTTTCTATCCGGTTTTATCGCTAAATTACAATGATTTTCTATCGGATTTTAGCGCTAACAGTGACGATTTCCTTGTCGTTTTTATTGCTAAATTATCGATGATTTTCAAGCGGTTTTTAGCGCTAACACTGATGGTTTTCTAGCCGGTTTTAGCTCTAACAGTGATGTTTTTCTAGCCGTTTTTATTGCTAAATTAGCGACGATTTTCAAGCGGATTTTAGCGCTAAACCTGATGATTTTCTAGCATGTTTTATCGCTAAGAGTGATGATTTTCTAGCCGTATTTATCGCTAAATTAGCGATGATTTCTAGCAGTTTTTAGCGCTAACAGTGACGATTTTCTTGTCGTTTTTATTGCTAAATTATCGATGATTTTCAAGCGGTTTTTAGCGCTAACACTGACGGTTTTCTAGCCGGTTTTAGCGCTAACAGTGATGTTTTTCTAGCCGTTTTTATTGCTAAATTAGCGATGATTTTCAAGCGGTTTTTAGCGCTAACACTGATGATTTTCTAGCCGGTTTTATCCCTACGAGTGATGATTTTCTATCCGTATTTATCTCTAAATTAGCGATGATTTTCTAGCCGTATTTATCGCTAAATCAGCGATGATTTTCTAGCGGTTTTAGCGATAGAATTGACGATTTTCTATCCGGTTTTATCGCTAAATTAGCAACGATTTTCTATCCGGTTTTATCGCTAAATTAGCGATGATTTTCTAGCGGTTTTAGCGATAGAAGTGATGATTTTCTATCCGGTTTTATCGCTAAGAGTGATGATTTTCTATCCGGTTTTATCGCTAAATTAGCGATGGTTTTCTAGCGGTTTTAGCGATAGAAGTGATGATTTTCTATCCGGTTTTATCGCTAAATTACAATGATTTTCTATCGGTTTTTAGCGCTAACAGTGACGATTATCTTGTCGTTGTTATTGCTAAATTATCGATGATTTTCAAGCGGTTTTTAGCGCTAACACTGATGGTTTTCTAGCCGGTTTTAGCGCTAACAGTGATGATTTTCTAGCCGTTATTATCGAGTCCGGGAGAGAGCGAGACAAACGCAAGTGCATGACGGCAGATGCAGGTGGCCGATCGAATGCACGAGAGCGGGCGATGCAAACATAAGTACAAAAGAGAGTGACGTCACGAACTCAATAAATTATTGCTGGCCAAACTTCTTTCCGGCGGGTGCTTGACCCGACACTAACAGTGATGTTTTTCTAGCCGGTTTTATCTCTAAATTAGCGATGATTTTCTAGCCGTATTTATCGCTAAATCAGCGATGATTTTCTAGCGGTTTTAGCGATAGAATCAACGATTTTCTATCCGGTTTTATCGCTAAATTAGCAACGATTTTCTATCCGGTTTTATCGCTAAATTAGCGATGATTTTCTAGCGGTTTTAGCGATAGAAGTGATGATTTTCTATCCGGTTTTATCGCTTAATTACAATGATTTTCTATCGGTTTTTAGCGCTAACAGTGACGATTATCTTGTCGTTTTTATTGCTAAATTATCGATGATTTTCAAGCGGTTTTTAGCGCTAACACTGATGGTTTTCTAGCCGGTTTTAGCGCTAACAGTGATGTTTTTCTAGCCGTTTTTATTGCTAAATTAGCGATGATTTTCGAGCGGTTTTTAGCGCTAACACTGATGATTTTCTAGCCGGTTTTATCGCTACGAGTGATAATTTTCTATCCGTATTTATCGCTAAATTAGCGATGATTTTTTAGCGGATTTTCGTGCTAACAGTGACGATTTTCTATCCGTATTTATCACTAAATTAGCGCTGATTTTGTAGCGGTCTTCAGCGCTAACAGTGATGATTTTCTAGCCGTTATTATCGAGTCCGGGAGAGAGCGAGACAAACGCAAGTGCATGACGGCAGATGCAGGTGGCCGATCGAATGCACGAGAGCGGGCGATGCAAACATAAGTACAAAAGAGAGTGACGTCACGAACTCAATAAATTATTGCTGGCCAAACTTCTTTCCGGCGGGTGCTTGACCCGACACTAACAGTGATGTTTTTCTAGCCGGTTTTATCTCTAAATTAGCGATGATTTTCTAGCCGTATTTATCGCTAAATTAGCGATGATTTTCTGGCGGTTTTAGCGATAGAATTGACGATTTTCTATCCGGTTTTATCGCTAAATTAGCGACGATTTTCTATCCGGTTTTATCGCTAAATTAGCGATGATTTTCTAGCGGTTTTAGCGATAGAAGTGATGATTTTCTATCCGGTTTTATCGCTTAATTACAATGATTTTCTATCGGTTTTTAGCGCTAACAGTGACGATTTTCTTGTCGTTTTTATTGCTAAATTATCGATGATTTTCAAGCGGTTTTTAGCGCTAACACTGATGGTTTTCTAGCCGGTTTTAGCGCTAACAGTGATGTTTTTCTAGCCGTTTTTATTGCTAAATTAGCGATGATTTTCGAGCGGTTTTTAGCGCTAACACTGATGATTTTCTAGCCGGTTTTATCGCTACGAGTGATAATTTTCTATCCGTATTTATCGCTAAATTAGCGATGATTTTTTAGCGGATTTTCGTGCTAACAGTGACGATTTTCTATCCGTATTTATCACTAAATTAGCGATGATTTTGTAGCGGTCTTCAGCGCTAACAGTGATGATTTTCTAGCCGTTATTATCGAGTCCGGGAGAGAGCGAGACAAACGCAAGTGCATGACGGCAGATGCAGGTGGCCGATCGAATGCACGAGAGCGGGCGATGCAAACATAAGTACAAAAGAGAGTGACGTCACGAACTCAATAAATTATTGCTGGCCAAACTTCTTTCCGGCGGGTGCTTGACCCGACACTAACAGTGATGTTTTTCTAGCCGGTTTTATCTCTAAATTAGCGATGATTTTCTAGCCGTATTTATCCCTAAATTTAGCGACAGAATTGACGATTTTCTATCCGGTTTTATCGCTAAATTAGCAACGATTTTCTATCAGGTTTTATCGCTAAATTAGCGATGATTTTCTAGCGGTTTTAGCGATAGAAGTGATGATTTTCTATCCGGTTTTATCGATAAATTACAATGATTTTCTATCGGTTTTTAGCGCTAACAGTGACGATTTTCTTGTCGTTTTTATTGCTAAATTATCGATGATTTAGCGCTAATTCATCAGCGCTAACACTGATGGTTTTCTAGCCGGTTTTAGCGCTAACAGTGATGTTTTTCTAGCCGTTTTTATTGCTAAATTAGCGACGATTTTCAAGCGGTTTTTAGCGCTAAACCTGATGATTTTCTAGCGGGTTTTATCGCTAAGAGTGATGATTTTCTAGCCGTATTTATCGCTAAATTAGCGATGATTTTCTAGCCGTATTTATCGCTAAATCAGCGATGATTTTCTAGCGGTTTTAGCGATAGAATTGACGATTTTCTATCCGGTTTTATCGCTAAATTAGCAACGATTTTCTATCCGGTCTTATCGCTAAATTAGCGATGATTTTCTAGCGGTTTTAGCGATAGAAGTGATGATTTTCTATCCGGTTTTATCGCTAAATTACAATGATTTTCTATCGGATTTTAGCGCTAACAGTGACGATTTCCTTGTTGTTTTTATTGCTAAATTATCGATGATTTTCAAGCGGTTTTTAGCGCTAACACTGATGGTTTTCTAGCCGGTTTTAGCGCTAACAGTGATGATTTTCTAGCCGTTTTTATCGCTAAATTAGCGATGATTTTCTAGCGGTTTTAGCGATAGAATTGACGATTTTCTATCAGGTTTTATCGCTAAGACCTGATGATTTTCTAGCATGTTTTATCGCTAAGAGTGATGATTTTCTATCCGGTTTTATCGCTAAATTACAATGATTTTCTAGCAGTTTTTAGCGCTAACAGTGACGATTTTCTTGTCGTTTTTATTGCTAAATTATCGATGATTTTCAAGCGGTTTTTAGCGCTAACACTGATGGTTTTCTAGCCGGTTTTAGCGCTAACAGTGATGTTTTTCTAGCCGTTTTTATTGCTAAATTAGCGATGATTTTCAAGCAGTTTTTAGCGCTAACACTGATGATTTTCTAGCCGGTTTTATCCCTACGAGTGATGATTTTCTATCCGTATTTATCTCTAAATTAGCGATGATTTTCTAGCCGTATTTATCGCTAAATCAGCGATGATTTTCTAGCGGTTTTAGCGATAGAATTGACGATTTTCTATCCGGTTTTATCGCTAAATTAGCAACGATTTTCTATCCGGTTTTATCGCTAAATTAGCGATGATTTTCTAGCGGTTTTAGCGATAGAAGTGATGATTTTCTATCCGGTTTTATCGCTAAAACAGTGACGATTTTCTATCCGTATTTATCACTAAATTAGCGATGATTTTCAAGCAGTTTTTAGCGCTAACACTGATGATTTTCTAGCCGGTTTTATCCCTACGAGTGATGATTTTCTATCCGTATTTATCTCTAAATTAGCGATGATTTTCTAGCCGTATTTATCGCTAAATCAGCGATGATTTTCTAGCGGTTTTAGCGATAGAATTGACGATTTTCTATCCGGTTTTATCGCTAAATTAGCGATGATTTTCTAGCGGTTTTAGCGATAGAAGTGATGATTTTCTATCCGGTTTTATCGCTAAATTACAATGATTTTCTATCGGATTTTAGCGCTAACAGTGACGATTTCCTTGTCGTTTTTATTGCTAAATTATCGATGATTTTCAAGCGGTTTTTAGCGCTAACACTGATGGTTTTCTAGCCGGTTTTAGCGCTAACAGTGATGTTTTTCTAGCCGTTTTTATTGCTAAATTAGCGACGATTTTCAAGCGGTTTTTAGCGCTAAACCTGATGATTTTCTAGCGGGTTTTATCGCTAAGAGTGATGATTTTCTAGCCGTATTTATCGCTAAATTAGCGATGATTTCTAGCAGTTTTTAGCGCTAACAGTGACGATTTTCTTGTCGTTTTTATTGCTAAATTATCGATGATTTTCAAGCGGTTTTAGCGCTAACAGTGATGTTTTTCTAGCCGTTTTTATTGCTAAATTAGCGATGATTTTCAAGCGGTTTTTAGCGCTAACACTGATGATTTTCTAGCCGGTTTTATCCCTACGAGTGATGATTTTCTATCCGTATTTATCTCTAAATTAGCGATGATTTTCTAGCCGTATTTATCGTCGCTAAGAGTGATGATTTTCTATCCGGTTTTATCGCTAAATTAGCGATGGTTTTCTAGCGGTTTTAGCGATAGAAGTGATGATTTTCTATCCGGTTTTATCGCTAAATTACAATGATTTTCTATCGGTTTTTAGCGCTAACAGTGACGATTATCTTGTCGTTTTTATTGCTAAATTATCGATGATTTTCAAGCGGTTTTTAGCGCTAACACTGATGGTTTTCTAGCCGGTTTTAGCGCTAACAGTGATGATTTTCTAGCCGTTATTATCGAGTCCGGGAGAGAGCGAGACAAACGCAAGTGCATGACGGCAGATGCAGGTGGGCGATCGAATGCACGAGAGCGGGCGATGCAAACATAAGTACAAAAGAGAGTGACGTCACGAACTCAATAAATTATTGCTGGCCAAACTTCTTTCCGGCGGGTGCTTGACCCGACACTAACAGTGATGTTTTTCTAGCCGGTTTTATCTTTAAATTAGCGATGATTTTCTAGCCGTATTTATCGCTAAATCAGCGATGATTTTCTAGCGGTTTTAGCGATAGAATCAACGATTTTCTATCCGGTTTTATCGCTAAATTAGCAACGATTTTCTATCCGGTTTTATCGCTAAATTAGCGATGATTTTCTAGCGGTTTTAGCGATAGAAGTGATGATTTTCTATCCGGTTTTATCGCTAAATTACAATGATTTTCTATCGGATTTTAGCGCTAACAGTGACGATTTCCTTGTCGTTTTTATTGCTAAATTATCGATGATTTTCAAGCGGTTTTTAGCGCTAACACTGATGGTTTTCTAGCCGGTTTTAGCGCTAACAGTGATGTTTTTCTAGCCGTTTTTATTGCTAAATTAGCGACGATTTTCAAGCGGTTTTTAGCGCTAAACCTGATGATTTTCTAGCGGGTTTTATCGCTAAGAGTGATGATTTTCTAGCCGTATTTATCGCTAAATTAGCGATGATTTCTAGCAGTTTTTAGCGCTAACAGTGACGATTTTCTTGTCGTTTTTATTGCTAAATTATCGATGATTTTCAAGCGGTTTTTAGCGCTAACACTGATGGTTTTCTAGCCGGTTTTAGCGCTAACAGTGATGTTTTTCTAGCCGTTTTTATTGCTAAATTAGCGACGATTTTCAAGCGGTTTTTAGCGCTAAACCTGATGATTTTCTAGCGGGTTTTATCGCTAAGAGTGATGATTTTCTAGCCGTATTTATCGCTAAATTAGCGATGATTTTCTAGCGGTTTTTAGCGCTAACAGTGACGATTTTCTTGTCGTTTTTATTGCTAAATTATCGATGATTTTCAAGCGGTTTTTAGCGCTAACACTGATGGTTTTCTAGCCGGTTTTAGCGCTAACAGTGATGATTTTCTAGCCGTTATTATCGAGTCCGGGAGAGAGCGAGACAAACGCAAGTGCATGACGGCAGATGCAGGTGGCCGATCGAATGCACGAGAGCGGGCGATGCAAACATAAGTACAAAAGAGAGTGATGTCACGAACTCAATAAATTATTGCTGGCCAAACTTCTTTCCGGCGGGTGCTTGACCCGACACTAACAGTGATGTTTTTCTAGCCGGTTTTATCTCTAAATTAGCGATGATTTTCTAGCCGTATTTATCGCTAAATTAGCGATGATTTTCTAGCGGTTTTAGCGATAGAATTGACGATTTTCTATCCGGTTTTATCGCTAAATTAGCGACGATTTTCTATCCGGTTTTATCGCTAAATTAGCGATGGTTTTCTAGCGGTTTTAGCGATAGAAGTGATGATTTTCTATCCGGTTTTATCGCTTAATTACAATGATTTTCTATCGGTTTTTAGCGCTAACAGTGACGATTTTCTTGTCGTTTTTATAGCTAAATTATCCATGATTTTCAAGCGGTTTTTAGCGCTAACACTGATGGTTTTCTAGCCGGTTTTAGCGCTAACAGTGATGTTTTTCTAGCCGTTTTTATTGCTAAATTAGCGATGATTTTCGAGCGGTTTTTAGCGCTAACACTGATGATTTTCTAGCCGGTTTTATCGCTACGAGTGATAATTTTCTATCCGTATTTATCGCTAAATTAGCGATGATTTTTTAGCGGATTTTCGTGCTAACAGTGACGATTTTCTATCCGTATTTATCACTAAATTAGCGATGATTTTGTAGCGGTCTTCAGCGCTAACAGTGATGATTTTCTAGCCGTTATTATCGAGTCCGGGAGAGAGCGAGACAAACGCAAGTGCATGACGGCAGATGCAGGTGGCCGATCGAATGCACGAGAGCGGGCGATGCAAACATAAGTACAAAAGAGAGTGACGTCACGAACTCAATAAATTATTGCTGGCCAAACTTCTTTCCGGCGGGTGCTTGACCCGACACTAACGATGATGTTTTTCTAGCCGGTTTTATCTCTAAATTAGCGATGATTTTCTAGCCGTATTTATCGCTAAATTTAGCGACAGAATTGACGATTTTCTATCCGGTTTTATCGCTAAATTAGCAACGATTTTCTATCAGGTTTTATCGCTAAATTAGCGATGATTTTCTAGCGGTTTTAGCGATAGAAGTGATGATTTTCTATCCGGTTTTATCGCTAAATTACAATGATTTTCTATCGGTTTTTAGCGCTAACAGTGACGATTTTCTTGTCGTTTTTATTGCTAAATTATCGATGATTTAGCGCTAATTCATCAGCGCTAACACTGATGGTTTTCTAGCCGGTTTTAGCGCTAACAGTGATGTTTTTCTAGCCGTTTTTATTGCTAAATTAGCGACGATTTTCAAGCGGTTTTTAGCGCTAAACCTGATGATTTTCTAGCGGGTTTTATCGCTAAGAGTGATGATTTTCTAGCAGTATTTATCGCTAAATTAGCGATGATTTCTAGCAGTTTTTAGCGCTAACAGTGACGATTTTCTTGTCGTTTTTATTGCTAAATTATCGATGATTTTCAAGCGGTTTTTAGCGCTAACACTGATGGTTTTCTAGCCGGTTTTAGCGCTAACAGTGATGTTTTTCTAGCCGTTTTTATTGCTAAATTAGCGATGATTTTCAAGCGGTTTTTAGCGCTAACACTGATGATTTTCTAGCCGGTTTTATCCCTACGAGTAATTATTTTCTATCCGTATTTATCTCTAAATTAGTGATGATTTTCTAGCCGTATTTATCGCTAAATCAGCGATGATTTTCTAGCGGTTTTAGCGATAGAATTGACGATTTTCTATCCGGTTTTATCGCTAAATTAGCAACGATTTTCTATCCGGTTTTATCGCTAAATTAGCGATGATTTCCTAGCGGTTTTAGCGATAGAAGTGATGATTTTCTATCCGGTTTTATCGCTAAATTACAATGATTTTCTATCGGATTTTAGCGCTAACAGTGACGATTTTCTTGTCGTTTTTATTGCTAAATTATCGATGATTTTCAAGCGGTTTTTAGCGCTAACACTGATGGTTTTCTAGCCGGTTTTAGCGCTAACAGTGATGTTTTTCTAGCCGTTTTTATTGCTAAATTAGCGACGATTTTCAAGCGGTTTTTAGCGCTAAACCTGATGATTTTCTAGCGGGTTTTATCGCTAAGAGTGATGATTTTCTAGCCGTATTTATCGCTAAATTAGCGATGATTTCTAGCAGTTTTTAGCGCTAACAGTGACGATTTTCTTGTCGTTTTTATTGCTAAATTATCGATGATTTTCAAGCGGTTTTTAGCGCTAACACTGATGGTTTTCTAGCCGGTTTTAGCGCTAACAGTGATGTTTTTCTAGCCGTTTTTATTGCTAAATTAGCGATGATTTTCAAGCGGTTTTTAGCGCTAACACTGATGATTTTCTAGCCGGTTTTATCCCTACGAGTGATGATTTTCTATCCGTATTTATCTCTAAATTAGCGATGATTTTCTAGCCGTATTTATCGCTAAATCAGCGATGATTTTCTAGCGGTTTTAGCGATAGAATTGACGATTTTCTATCCGGTTTTATCGCTAAATTAGCGACGATTTTCTATCCGGTTTTATCGCTAAATTAGCGATGATTTTCTAGCGGTTTTAGCGATAGAAGTGATGATTTTCTATCCGGTTTTATCGCTAAATTACAATGATTTTCTATCGGTTTTTAGCGCTAACAGTGACGATTTTCTTGTCGTTTTTATTGCTAAATTATCGATGATTTTCAAGCGGTTTTTAGCGCTAACACTGATGGTTTTCTAGCCGGTTTTAGCGCTAACAGTGATGTTTTTCTAGCCGTTTTTATTGCTAAATTAGCGATGATTTTCAAGCGGTTTTTAGCGCTAACACTGATGATTTTCTAGCCGGTTTTATCGCTACGAGTGATGATTTTCTATCCGTATTTATCGCTAAATTAGCGATGATTTTTTAGCGGATTTTCGCGCTAACAGTGACGATTTTCTATCCGTATTTATCTCTAAATTAGCGATGATTTTCTAGCGGTCTTCAGCGCTAACAGTGATGATTTTCTAGCCGTTATTATCGAGTCCGGGAGAGAGCGAGACAAAAGCAAGTGCATGACGGCAGATGCAGGTGGCCGATGGAATGCACGAGAGCGGGCGATGCAAACATAAGTACAAAAGAGAGTGACGTCACGAACTCAATAAATTATTGCTGGCCAAACTTCTTTCCGGCGGGTGCTTGACCCGACACTAACAGTGATGTTTTTCTAGCCGGTTTTATCTCTAAATTAGCAATGATTTTCTAGCCGTATTTATCGCTAAATCAGCGATGATTTTCTAGCGCTTTTAGCGATAGAATTGACGATTTTCTATCCGGTTTTATCGCTAAATTAGCAACGATTTTCTATCCGGTTTTATCGCTAAATTAGCGATGATTTTCTAGCGGTTTTAGCGATAGAAGTGATGATTTTCTATCCGGTTTTATCGCTAAGAGTGATGATTTTCTATCCGGTTTTATCGCTAAATTAGCGATGATTTCTAGCAGTTTTTAGCGCTAACAGTGACGATTTTCTTGTCGTTTTTATTGCTAAATTATCGATGATTTTCAAGCGGTTTTTAGCGCTAACACTGATGTTTTCTAGCGGTTTTAGCGATAGAAGTGATGATTTTCTATCCGGTTTTATCGCTAAATTACAATGATTTTCTATCGGTTTTTAGCGCTAACAGTGACGATTATCTTGTCGTTGTTATTGCTAAATTATCGATGATTTTCAAGCGGTTTTATCGCTACGAGTGATGATTTTCTATCCGTATTTAGCGCTAACACTGATGGTTTTCTAGCCGGTTTTAGCGCTAACAGTGATGATTTTCTAGCCGTTATTATCGAGTCCGGGAGAGAGCGAGACAAACGCAAGTGCATGACGGCAGATGCAGGTGGCCGATCGAATGCACGAGAGCGGGCGATGCAAACATAAGTACAAAAGAGAGTGACGTCACGAACTCAATAAATTATTGCTGGCCAAACTTCTTTCCGGCGGGTGCTTGACCCGACACTAACAGTGATGTTTTTCTAGCCGGTTTTATCTCTAAATTAGCGATGATTTTCTAGCCGTATTTATCGCTAAATCAGCGATGATTTTCTAGCGGTTTTAGCGATAGAATTGACGATTTTCTATCCGGTTTTATCGCTAAATTAGCAACGATTTTCTATCCGGTTTTATCGCTAAATTAGCGACGATTTTCAAGCGGTTTTTAGCGCTAAACCTGATGATTTTCTAGCGGTTTTTATCGCTAAGAGTGATGATTTTCTAGCCGTATTTATCGCTAAATTAGCGATGATTTCTAGCAGTTTTTAGCGCTAACAGTTGTAACGTCCTGGTTCTGATCGGGAGCACGCACTGTCTATTGCCGGCCTAGCTCAGGGCCAGAGGGAGGGTTCTTGTGCTTCCCCAAATCAGGGTTACCAAATAAAAGAAGTCTTCGACAGTGCTAAATAAAGGGGGTGGCCAAAGTTGTGGGGGAATAGGGAATGAGAATACCAGCTTGGAGAACTCAGGTGTAATAGATCTCCTCTTTACCCGCCCTTCCTTGTTGCACCATTATCATTGGGCAACCCATGTTGCATTAGCTTGTCTCTGGAAACCCCACTGAAATATTTAGACGCGATTCATTATATCTTCATTACTTCAATATATTCAACATGGGCATTTCAGCGTTTTGTTCATTATTCCTAATATAATAACATTCTAATCCTAACTCAATATTATTAGTTCAAAGCAAAAACCTTACAGCGATCCATTTAAGAATTTACGTTGTTTTGAATTTACAAAATTAAGGAATTTAATCTACTTTATGATTTTTAATTGAACTGACTTTACTCCATCCTTAATATTCATATACATATATCTTGTTTATATTTCACTCTAAGACATATTCTTCAAATTGTTGCGGCTATGCCGTACTTACAGCTTGTCCCTCGATGTCAGCAGGCCTGTCGACTTCCGATGCAGCTATATGTATATTCTAAATCAAAGTCTTACTACATAATAAGATATATATATATGTAAATATTAAGGGATGTGGTACATGATTAAATTACGAAGGCAAAATTTTGGAAAACTTAAAAGTAATAGAAATTAACAATAATGATTCAAAATGCTATGCCATTTTACATTTTCTACAGTGGCAGAGCTAGTTTGGCAAACAAAACTATGTGCTTCGCAAGTTAGCGATTTTCGTTATAGATTCTTATCTTGGGGAAATAACGGATCTATGGCCGCAGCATGGTAGAGAGCAGACTCCAATCCTCGAGAGTGTTAACGTTTAGGCGGGAGAAAAGGGGGGGGTTGATTCCAAGCCTCATGGAAACCTCGTGTTCCTTATGTAATATCAGAGACGTGCAGGGGGGGTGAGTTTTATATAACCTCCGTTACATTTTCTCCAAATCGATCCTCTGCAGCATTATTTTCTTCTATCGGCTTCTTATTTTCTTTCTTCGCTAATATACGTTTGTATAAGCTCGGCCAAATACCAGGCCACCATGGCACTGTGAAATACACGGTTGTAAGAACCGACACAAGAATTGCAATTTTCTTTCTCACCTGATTTGGCCGAGCCAATTTGAAGAATTTAAACTGCAACTCTCAATTGCACTTCAAACTGGTTTGGACTGATTTTGGTCTAAGAGGCAATAATTCACTGGTGATTTAAATATATTTATTGGGGAGCACGTGTAATGACGTAATACCACGTGATTAGCGTAAAGTCTAGTAAAAATCGTTGGTCTTAATAAACCATCCGCGAAAGTCCAAGTGTGGTTCGAAAGTGAAGCGGGGCTTATCTTTGAAACCTAACCCAAGCCTACTTGAATATGCATCTTCCAGGGAGCTTTAACGGGTTCAATTAATTGCATGGGAATGAAAGGGATGACAAGCATGCATTTTTGGAGACCACTGGAATCTGGACAATGGGACGGACTGCAATTTTTTTGTCTTAAAACCTGCTCAAAAAAGTCACCCTCACACCCACAGGTTAGAATGAAAAATCTATTTTTCGGCTCAAAGCTGAAAAAAGGGTGAACTTTACCAAATATCTTTAGCGTGAAAGGTTCCTAATTCTTTCCCAGACAAGTCTTCTAGTAAATACAGTGATTGTCCGCACTTTTTCTTTACACGGACTTTTACTCCAACTGGTGCTAGCTTAGCATTGAAATTATCTGCTGCATTGCTAAGCTTAAAGTTTCGTTTCGTCACTATCTGTCCAATTTCAAATGTCCTGTGATGGCTTCGCAAATCATAGGTACGTTTGTTGGTCTGATAAGCTTTCTGCATATATTTTTGAATGTCGCCTCGAATATTACAAAACTGGTCTATCCGATTAAAGGTAGTGGATCCCTCCTTCATTAATCCCAATTTCTCTAAAAGTTGGTAATCTTTACCATGAGTAATCATGTTTTGTCCAAAAACTGCTAAATATGGGGGCATTCCAATGGACTGATGTAGATTATTACGCAAGGCGCTATTAATGCTACTCAAGTACTTATCCCATTCCCTCTGATCGGACTGAATGTAGGATCTTAACGCCGCGTTAATAGATCTATTAACTCGTTCTGCCGCGTTGGACTGAGGAGCGTATGCTGCCGTGCATACATGTTGAACTCCGTAGCGATTCAAAAATGCTGAGAAATCGTTTCCCTTAAATTGTCTACCATTGTCAGTAACAACAACCTGTGGAACTCCAAAACAATCAAAAATATCCTCTTTAAGGATTTTAAAAACTACCTCAGATGTAAATTTCTTTACCGCCTTTAAGAAGGTGAATTTTGTGAAGTGATCTAGAATTATGAGTATTCCTATATGTCCTTTTTTAGTTCTAGGAAAAGGACCAATAAAATCGAGATATAGTCTCTGAAAAGGTCTCTCGCTTTTAGTTTGATGTCCCATTGGAATTTTCATTTTCTGGGTGGGGTGTTTGCACGTTTGACATACCTCACATTGGCGAATGTAGTCGCGAACATTTATAACCATTCCTGGCCATGAGAAAGTTCTGCGAATTCTCTCTAAGCACTTTGCCATGCCACAATGCGAAGAGGATGGTTGATCATGAGCGGCTTTAATAACTTGTGTCCTCAATTCTCTTGGGACTACTAATTTCCAGCTCTGATCGTCTTGATCCAGATCGCCTCTAGAAAAGTTACAACGATGATAGAGCAAGTTGTCAACTACCTGATAATCGGGCATGTTATTTGCAACTATTTTGTCGATAAGTTCTTTATATTCCGAAGACTGGAACGCATCGGAAGAAAGATCTATCTCAGGCCATACTTCGATGTCTATATTGGCAACGTTAACTTCTCCTTCGAAAGATCGAGAGATGGCATCGGCTACAACATTTTCACTTCCCTTTCGGTGCTCTATGGTCAACTGGTATCCTTGCAGTTTCATGGCCCATCTTTCTAGTCTACCTCTCAAGTCGTTCTTTTTCATTAACCAACTTAAACTAGCATGATCGGTGATTACTTTGAAGGGGTGTCCTTCGATGTACATTCTGAATCTATCAATGGCTAAAACTACCGCTAAACACTCTAATTCGGTTACCGAATAATTTCGTTGAGCCTTGTTAAGCTTTTTGGACATGTAACTAATTGGTCGTTCGTATCCGTTTTCGTCACATTGTGCCAATAAGCCTCCTACTCCATAGATGGATGCATCGCACTGAATAATGAAAGGTTTGTCGTAATTGGGACTAATTAATACTGGGGATGAGCATAATTTGTCTTTAATGGCTTGGAAAGAGTTTTGTGCTTCTTCATTCCATGTTAAAGTTTTTCCTTTCAATAATTCTGTGAGTGGAAAAACAATTGTCGAATACTGTGGTATGAACCTCTGATACCAACCGGTCATGCCCAAGAATCGGCGTAATTGTTTCTGCGTTGAAGGGACTGGATAGTCTGATATTGCACGGACTTTGTCGTTGTTCGGTTGAAGAGTGCCCTCTCCTACTACATATCCTAAATATTCCACTCTAGATAAGCCGAATTGGCTTTTAACTATATTGATGGTCAACCCTGCCTTGCGTAAATGGGAAGCAACTGCGGTTAAGTGAGTCAGGTGTTCATCAAACGTAGAAGACAACACCAATAAGTCGTCTAGGTACACCATCACGTGAGACTTTAATTGATATGGTATAACCTGATCCATTAATCTGCACATCGTTTGAGGTGCATTGCACAACCCAAAAGGCATGCGCTTAAACTGATATAGCGGTCGATTTGGGACAACAAAAGCGGTTTTTGGTCGAGATTTTTCTTCCAAGGCAATTTGCCAAAACGCATCTTTTAAATCGATCTTTGACACACATCGAACTGCGGGCAGTCTACTCAATAGACCTTCTAAGTGTGGCATAGGATACGTATCCTTTGCGGTAACACTATTCAATTTTCTTGAATCCAGACAAAACCTTATCTTTCCTGGTTTTACTAATAGGACAATCGGTGAAGACCATTCCGATGGAGGTGCTTCTTCTATAATGTCTAATTCTAACATTCTGTCAATTTCACTACACAAAAGTTTCTCTTTGGCTGGCGATATAGGATAATATCGCTGCTTGATAGGACGCGTATCCTTTGTGTCGATTACGTGTTCTACCAGCTTTGTTAAACCTAATCCGTCACATTCAGATGTAGGAAATAGCTTAATGACAGTCTGTAACTTGCGGTGGTCTGTGGCTGATAAAGATAGTTTGTCGTTACTCGTTTCTATCGCTTGCACCTCGGGAAGATTGGGTTCATAGTTGATAGAAATTCCGAATTGATCCCAAAAGTCAACTCCACATATTAGGTCTAGTGAAATAGAAGGAACAATTAAAAACTCAAAATTGTTTTGAAAGTTGTTGTATACCAATGGTATTACTATTGAACCATAAATTTCTTGACGTTTCCCATCTGCTGTACATACTCTTCCTCTTCGTTTTATATATTGCTTTGAATCTACGATTTTTTTTGCTAATTCTCCGCCTATGATGCTTTTGTTTGCCCCACTATCTAATAAAGCATAGTAAGGTTGATCAAAAATGTGAAGCTTAACAAATGGACGATTATCTTGACCATTTCGTGTAAGGCTCGAGACTTTATACATTGTGGACTTCTTCAAACTGTTCCAAAATTCGCGCATTCGCCTGGCTGAGCGTGAATTACGGTATTTCATTGAAAACAATTCAGATCTTCTTAACTCATATTCTTTAAGTCTAATGTGATACGGCTTTATAATTTTAGGACTAATTTCTATGTCTAACAGTTCTGGTTGGACTGGATTTAAAAGTAGGGTTTTATTTTCGTTTGAATCTATTTGCGGACATCCCTCTGGTGTGAATTGCGGATGTCCTGTGGACCGTTTCCCGAATGCGGATTACATTTAATACATTTTGGTCGATAGGTATCTAAAGCTCCACATCCGTAGCAAAACACACGCCGAGGTTTAAGACAATCTAAATACCTGTGACCTGGATCATCACAATTCCAGCACTTCATGGACGTTGTCTTTATTGCAAACACCTTTTGGCTGTCTGTCTCTAAGTCCGAAACTTCATCTTGTTGGTCCTCTATAGAGACGGCATTAATTGTACGTCTAAAATTATTTTGTGAATTCCCTTGCTTGTACTTATTGTTGCCAAAGAAGGCCTCATGTTTGTGACACTCTCTTCTCAACGCTGACAAGCGGTTTTCAAGCGGTTTTTAGCGCTAACACTGATGGTTTTCTAGCCGGTTTTAGCGCTAACAGTGATGTTTTTCTAGCCGTTTTTATTGCTAAATTAGCGATGATTTTCAAGCGGTTTTTAGCGCTAACACTGATGATTTTCTAGCCGGTTTTATCCCTACGAGTGATGATTTTCTATCCGTATTTATCTCTAAATTAGCGATGATTTTCTAGCCGTATTTATCGCTAAATCAGCGATGATTTTCTAGCGGTTTTAGCGATAGAATTGACGATTTTCTATCCGGTTTTATCGCTAAATTAGCGACGATTTTCTATCCGGTTTTATCGCTAAATTAGCGATGATTTTCTAGCGGTTTTAGCGATAGAAGTGATGATTTTCTATCCGGTTTTATCGCTAAATTACAATGATTTTCTATCGGTTTTTAGCGCTAACAGTGACGATTTTCTTGTCGTTTTTATTGCTAAATTATCGATGATTTTCAAGCGGTTTTTAGCGCTAACACTGATGGTTTTCTAGCCGGTTTTAGCGCTAACAGTGATGTTTTTCTAGCCGTTTTTATTGCTAAATTAGCGATGATTTTCAAGCGGTTTTTAGCGCTAACACTGATGATTTTCTAGCCGGTTTTATCGCTACGAGTGATGATTTTCTATCCGTATTTATCGCTAAATTAACGATGATTTTTTAGCGGATTTTCGCGCTAACAGTGACGATTTTCTATCCGTATTTATCTCTAAATTAGCGATGATTTTCTAGCGGTCTTCAGCGCTAACAGTGATGATTTTCTAGCCGTTATTATCGAGTCCGGGAGAGAGCGAGACAAAAGCAAGTGCATGACGGCAGATGCAGGTGGCCGATGGAATGCACGAGAGCGGGCGATGCAAACATAAGTACAAAAGAGAGTGACGTCACGAACTCAATAAATTATTGCTGGCCAAACTTCTTTCCGGCGGGTGCTTGACCCGACACTAACAGTGATGTTTTTCTAGCCGGTTTTATCTCTAAATTAGCAATGATTTTCTAGCCGTATTTATCGCTAAAAGCGCTAGAAAATCATCGCTGATTTAGCGATAAATACGATAAATTTTCTAGCCGTATTTATCGCTAAATCAGCGATGATTTTCTAGCGCTTTTAGCGATAGAATTGACGATTTTCTATCCGGTTTTATCGCTAAATTAGCAACGATTTTCTATCCGGTTTTATCGCTAAATTAGCGACGATTTTCAAGCGGTTTTTAGCTCTAAACCTGATGATTTTCTAGCGGTTTTTATCGCTAAGAGTGATGATTTTCTAGCCGTATTTATCGCTAAATTAGCGATGATTTCTAGCAGTTTTTAGCGCTAACAGTGACGATTTTCTTGTCGTTTTTATTGCTAAATTATCGATGATTTTCAAGCGGTTTTTAGCGCTAACACTGATGATTTTCTAGCCGGTTTTATCGCTACGAGTGATGATTTTCTATCCGTATTTATCGCTAAATTAGCGATGATTTTTTAGCTGATTTTCGCGCTAACAGTGACGATTTTCTATCCGTATTTATCGCTAAATTAGCGATGATTTTCTAGCGGTCTTCAGCGCTAACAGTGATGATTTTCTAGCCGTTATTATCGAGTCCGGGAGAGAGCGAGACAAACTCCAGTGCATGACGGCAGATGCAGGTGGCCGATAGAATGCACGAGAGCGGGCGATGCAAACATAAGTACAAAAGAGAGTGACGTCACGAACTCAATAAATTATTGCTGGCCAAACTTCTTTCCGGCGGGTGCTTGACCCGACACTAACAGTGATGTTTTTCTAGCCGGTTTTATCTCTAAATTAGCGATGATTTTCTAGCCGTATTTATCGCTAAATCAGCGATGATTTTCTAGCGGTTTTAGCGATAGAATTGACGATTTTCTATCCGGTTTTATCGCTAAATTAGCAACGATTTTCTATCCGGTTTTATCGCTAAATTAGCGACGATTTTCAAGCGGTTTTTAGCGCTAAACCTGATGATTTTCTAGCGGTTTTTATCGCTAAGAGTGATGATTTTCTAGCCGTATTTATCGCTAAATTAGCGATGATTTCTAGCAGTTTTTAGCGCTAACAGTTGTAACGTCCTGGTTCTGATCGGGAGCACGCACTGTCTATTGCCGGCCTAGCTCAGGGCCAGAGGGAGGGTTCTTGTGCTTCCCCAAATCAGGGTTACCAAATAAAAGAAGTCTTCGACAGTGCTAAATAAAGGGGGTGGCCAAAGTTGTGGGGGAATAGGGAATGAGAATACCAGCTTGGAGAACTCAGGTGTAATAGATCTCCTCTTTACCCGCCCTTCCTTGTTGCACCATTATCATTGGGCAACCCATGTTGCATTAGCTTGTCTCTGGAAACCCCACTGAAATATTTAGACGCGATTCATTATATCTTCATTACTTCAATATATTCAACATGGGCATTTCAGCGTTTTGTTCATTATTCCTAATATAATAACATTCTAATCCTAACTCAATATTATTAGTTCAAAGCAAAAACCTTACAGCGATCCATTTAAGAATTTACGTTGTTTTGAATTTACAAAATTAAGGAATTTAATCTACTTTATGATTTTTAATTGAACTGACTTTACTCCATCCTTAATATTCATATACATATATCTTGTTTATATTTCACTCTAAGACATATTCTTCAAATTGTTGCGGCTATGCCGTACTTACAGCTTGTCCCTCGATGTCAGCAGGCCTGTCGACTTCCGATGCAGCTATATGTATATTCTAAATCAAAGTCTTACTACATAATAAGATATATATATATGTAAATATTAAGGGATGTGGTACATGATTAAATTACGAAGGCAAAATTTTGGAAAACTTAAAAGTAATAGAAATTAACAATAATGATTCAAAATGCTATGCCATTTTACATTTTCTACAGTGGCAGAGCTAGTTTGGCAAACAAAACTATGTGCTTCGCAAGTTAGCGATTTTCGTTATAGATTCTTATCTTGGGGAAATAACGGATCTATGGCCGCAGCATGGTAGAGAGCAGACTCCAATCCTCGAGAGTGTTAACGTTTAGGCGGGAGAAAAGGGGGGGGTTGATTCCAAGCCTCATGGAAACCTCGTGTTCCTTATGTAATATCAGAGACGTGCAGGGGGGGTGAGTTTTATATAACCTCCGTTACATTTTCTCCAAATCGATCCTCTGCAGCATTATTTTCTTCTATCGGCTTCTTATTTTCTTTCTTCGCTAATATACGTTTGTATAAGCTCGGCCAAATACCAGGCCACCATGGCACTGTGAAATACACGGTTGTAAGAACCGACACAAGAATTGCAATTTTCTTTCTCACCTGATTTGGCCGAGCCAATTTGAAGAATTTAAACTGCAACTCTCAATTGCACTTCAAACTGGTTTGGACTGATTTTGGTCTAAGAGGCAATAATTCACTGGTGATTTAAATATATTTATTGGGGAGCACGTGTAATGACGTAATACCACGTGATTAGCGTAAAGTCTAGTAAAAATCGTTGGTCTTAATAAACCATCCGCGAAAGTCCAAGTGTGGTTCGAAAGTGAAGCGGGGCTTATCTTTGAAACCTAACCCAAGCCTACTTGAATATGCATCTTCCAGGGAGCTTTAACGGGTTCAATTAATTGCATGGGAATGAATGGGATGACAAGCATGCATTTTTGGAGACCACTGGAATCTGGACAATGGGACGGACTGCAATTTTTTTGTCTTAAAACCTGCTCAAAAAAGTCACCCTCACACCCACAGGTTAGAATGAAAAATCTATTTTTCGGCTCAAAGCTGAAAAAAGGGTGAACTTTACCAAATATCTTTAGCGTGAAAGGTTCCTAATTCTTTCCCAGACAAGTCTTCTAGTAAATACAGTGATTGTCCGCACTTTTTCTTTACACGGACTTTTACTCCAACTGGTGCTAGCTTAGCATTGAAATTATCTGCTGCATTGCTAAGCTTAAAGTTTCGTTTCGTCACTATCTGTCCAATTTCAAATGTCCTGTGATGGCTTCGCAAATCATAGGTACGTTTGTTGGTCTGATAAGCTTTCTGCATATATTTTTGAATGTCGCCTCGAATATTACAAAACTGGTCTATCCGATTAAAGGTAGTGGATCCCTCCTTCATTAATCCCAATTTCTCTAAAAGTTGGTAATCTTTACCATGAGTAATCATGTTTTGTCCAAAAACTGCTAAATATGGGGGCATTCCAATGGACTGATGTAGATTATTACGCAAGGCGCTATTAATGCTACTCAAGTACTTATCCCATTCCCTCTGATCGGACTGAATGTAGGATCTTAACGCCGCGTTAATAGATCTATTAACTCGTTCTGCCGCGTTGGACTGAGGAGCGTATGCTGCCGTGCATACATGTTGAACTCCGTAGCGATTCAAAAATGCTGAGAAATCGTTTCCCTTAAATTGTCTACCATTGTCAGTAACAACAACCTGTGGAACTCCAAAACAATCAAAAATATCCTCTTTAAGGATTTTAAAAACTACCTCAGATGTAAATTTCTTTACCGCCTTTAAGAAGGTGAATTTTGTGAAGTGATCTAGAATTATGAGTATTCCTATATGTCCTTTTTTAGTTCTAGGAAAAGGACCAATAAAATCGAGATATAGTCTCTGAAAAGGTCTCTCGCTTTTAGTTTGATGTCCCATTGGAATTTTCATTTTCTGGGTGGGGTGTTTGCACGTTTGACATACCTCACATTGGCGAATGTAGTCGCGAACATTTATAACCATTCCTGGCCATGAGAAAGTTCTGCGAATTCTCTCTAAGCACTTTGCCATGCCACAATGCGAAGAGGATGGTTGATCATGAGCGGCTTTAATAACTTGTGTCCTCAATTCTCTTGGGACTACTAATTTCCAGCTCTGATCGTCTTGATCCAGATCGCCTCTAGAAAAGTTACAACGATGATAGAGCAAGTTGTCAACTACCTGATAATCGGGCATGTTATTTGCAACTATTTTGTCGATAAGTTCTTTATATTCCGAAGACTGGAACGCATCGGAAGAAAGATCTATCTCGGGCCATACTTCGATGTCTATATTGGCAACGTTAACTTCTCCTTCGAAAGATCGAGAGATGGCATCGGCTACAACATTTTCACTTCCCTTTCGGTGCTCTATGGTCAACTGGTATCCTTGCAGTTTCATGGCCCATCTTTCTAGTCTACCTCTCAAGTCGTTCTTTTTCATTAACCAACTTAAACTAGCATGATCGGTGATTACTTTGAAGGGGTGTCCTTCGATGTACATTCTGAATCTATCAATGGCTAAAACTACCGCTAAACACTCTAATTCGGTTACCGAATAATTTCGTTGAGCCTTGTTAAGCTTTTTGGACATGTAACTAATTGGTCGTTCGTATCCGTTTTCGTCACATTGTGCCAATAAGCCTCCTACTCCATAGATGGATGCATCGCACTGAATAATGAAAGGTTTGTCGTAATTGGGACTAATTAATACTGGGGATGAGCATAATTTGTCTTTAATGGCTTGGAAAGAGTTTTGTGCTTCTTCATTCCATGTTAAAGTTTTTCCTTTCAATAATTCTGTGAGTGGAAAAACAATTGTCGAATACTGTGGTATGAACCTCTGATACCAACCGGTCATGCCCAAGAATCGGCGTAATTGTTTCTGCGTTGAAGGGACTGGATAGTCTGATATTGCACGGACTTTGTCGTTGTTCGGTTGAAGAGTGCCCTCTCCTACTACATATCCTAAATATTCCACTCTAGATAAGCCGAATTGGCTTTTAACTATATTGATGGTCAACCCTGCCTTGCGTAAATGGGAAGCAACTGCGGTTAAGTGAGTCAGGTGTTCATCAAACGTAGAAGACAACACCAATAAGTCGTCTAGGTACACCATCACGTGAGACTTTAATTGATATGGTATAACCTGATCCATTAATCTGCACATCGTTTGAGGTGCATTGCACAACCCAAAAGGCATGCGCTTAAACTGATATAGCGGTCGATTTGGGACAACAAAAGCGGTTTTTGGTCGAGATTTTTCTTCCAAGGCAATTTGCCAAAACGCATCTTTTAAATCGATCTTTGACACACATCGAACTGCGGGCAGTCTACTCAATAGACCTTCTAAGTGTGGCATAGGATACGTATCCTTTGCGGTAACACTATTCAATTTTCTTGAATCCAGACAAAACCTTATCTTTCCTGGTTTTACTAATAGGACAATCGGTGAAGACCATTCCGATGGAGGTGCTTCTTCTATAATGTCTAATTCTAACATTCTGTCAATTTCACTACACAAAAGTTTCTCTTTGGCTGGCGATATAGGATAATATCGCTGCTTGATAGGACGCGTATCCTTTGTGTCGATTACGTGTTCTACCAGCTTTGTTAAACCTAATCCGTCACATTCAGATGTAGGAAATAGCTTAATGACAGTCTGTAACTTGCGGTGGTCTGTGGCTGATAAAGATAGTTTGTCGTTACTCGTTTCTATCGCTTGCACCTCGGGAAGATTGGGTTCATAGTTGATAGAAATTCCGAATTGATCCCAAAAGTCAACTCCACATATTAGGTCTAGTGAAATAGAAGGAACAATTAAAAACTCAAAATTGTTTTGAAAGTTGTTGTATACCAATGGTATTACTATTGAACCATAAATTTCTTGACGTTTCCCATCTGCTGTACATACTCTTCCTCTTCGTTTTATATATTGCTTTGAATCTACGATTTTTTTTGCTAATTCTCCGCCTATGATGCTTTTGTTTGCCCCACTATCTAATAAAGCATAGTAAGGTTGATCAAAAATGTGAAGCTTAACAAATGGACGATTATCTTGACCATTTCGTGTAAGGCTCGAGACTTTATACATTGTGGACTTCTTCAAACTGTTCCAAAATTCGCGCATTCGCCTGGCTGAGCGTGAATTACGGTATTTCATTGAAAACAATTCAGATCTTCTTAACTCATATTCTTTAAGTCTAATGTGATACGGCTTTATAATTTTAGGACTAATTTCTATGTCTAACAGTTCTGGTTGGACTGGATTTAAAAGTAGGGTTTTATTTTCGTTTGAATCTATTTGCGGACATCCCTCTGGTGTGAATTGCGGATGTCCTGTGGACCGTTTCCCGAATGCGGATTACATTTAATACATTTTGGTCGATAGGTATCTAAAGCTCCACATCCGTAGCAAAACACACGCCGAGGTTTAAGACAATCTAAATACCTGTGACCTGGATCATCACAATTCCAGCACTTCATGGACGTTGTCTTTATTGCAAACACCTTTTGGCTGTCTGTCTCTAAGTCCGAAACTTCATCTTGTTGGTCCTCTATAGAGACGGCATTAATTGTACGTCTAAAATTATTTTGTGAATTCCCTTGCTTGTACTTATTGTTGCCAAAGAAGGCCTCATGTTTGTGACACTCTCTTCTCAACGCTGACAATGATGGGGTATCCACATGCAAAAGCTCATGATATAACTCTGGTCTTAGATTGTTTCTAACTTCTGCTACGATCTCTTCATCAGACAATGGTTCTCGTAAGGCATCAGTAATTGCAACCATGGCATCTAAGAATTCATCGAAACTCTCGTTTCGGCCCTGTTTCCGTCTACGTAAGGTATCTTTAATGTCTCTTTCTGTACGTTGATCTTTGTACCTCTCTCTTAATCTAGTGCATAAATCGAACCATGTGGTTTCCTCATTAGATCTATGACAACGCCAATAAAAATTCAATGCTGGTCCAGCAAAAAGCAAATGTCCAAATTTGTAAAGCAATACAAAATTTCCATTTAAACTTTGAGATGTTAAGCAGTTAACTCTATAAATAAAGTCTTCTACCGAGATATCGCTAAGCAGCCCTGTAAATTTGATATGCCAATTCGAAATAACATTAGCAGTTTTATCTGAGAAATCTCTAACAGGTTCTCTAACAGGCGAGTTATTATTACGTCTGTTACAATGATTGGATCGTGCTCCACTGTCTAAACTTATACGAGGATGGTTTAAGGGTGCAGGAAAATCCCATTCAAGTTGCGGTTCTTCTGGGTTTTCTCGCGGAATACCGTTTAACGACAAGCTATTAAAAGCTGTACGAACTTCTTCGGACAAGGTTGCTGCCATATTTATACGAAACGACTCCATAGAACTTGCTATCAATTGATGGATTCTTTCTTCGCTAATACCATTAGCATCGGCATTAGCCTGAGGATTTGTTACATCCTGACGCGATGTAGCTCCTAGACTCGTTCGAGGGTTTACATTTGCATTCGGCCTTTGGTGAGATCGGGTATTAGGTCTGTTTCTAGGAATTGTTCCGGTAGTTGTGTTATTGTTTCCAACAGCTCTAGTTGTCCTAGAGGGGGGAACGTTCACTTCTGCATTTGTCGGATTCTGACTTTCAATCTGAGCTCGCTGACAAGCACTTCGACAGATCGGACAAGTTTCATTATTATCTAACCACGATAATATGCATTGGCGATGGAATCTGTGTTTACATGCAGTCTCCACATATTCTCCTTGAATATTGGTATCATTGCATATAGTGCAGCTTATTGTAGTATCTCTCTCACTGGACATTCTTGCTACCAAGTTTTCTAAACTGCGTCTGACTGCCATTATAAAAATGTTTTGTTAGTAATTTATTTATTTGTTTTTCATTGTTGTTGGGGTTTTACTCCGAGACAAGCTAACTTCACTTTTCAGCTAAGGTATCTCTCATTCCTTTCATTTGGGTCTATTGAACTATTGTGTAAACTGACAATTAAAAGAGAGTCTTGCTAAGAATGCTCAGCAAAGCTAATCTCGAATTCTAATTGTTTTCAGAAAATAATTTTAGGAATTACATTCAGTTGGTGTCGAATCGATATAAATTCAGAACGAAAAATCCAAAACTGATATTGTAAAGCCTAATGATATACAAGAAATAGATATATTTAATAAACGTGAGTCTTGGTCACTCGATTGGCTATCACCAAACGGTGTCATCCAAAGATCTCTTGATTTAATTTGTGAACTTTTGGCCATGAGGATTTTTTTTTTTTTGGGAACGGGTGAAATTGTGAGGGATTGTATCTACATATCGTGCTTCACGCATGGTCATCTTGTACTATATACCTTGTAACCACGTGTTCCACGTTTGCCCACGTTGGCTCCACGGTTGGCTCCAACGTCGGCTCCACGAGTGGGCGCCATTTTATCTGTAACGTCCTGGTTCTGATCGGGAGCACGCACTGTCTATTGCCGGCCTAGCTCAGGGCCAGAGGGAGGGTTCTTGTGCTTCCCCAAATCAGGGTTACCAAATAAAAGAAGTCTTCGACAGTGCTAAATAAAGGGGGTGGCCAAAGTTGTGGGGGAATAGGGAATGAGAATACCAGCTTGGAGAACTCAGGTGTAATAGATCTCCTCTTTACCCGCCCTTCCTTGTTGCACCATTATCATTGGGCAACCCATGTTGCATTAGCTTGTCTCTGGAAACCCCACTGAAATATTTAGACGCGATTCATTATATCTTCATTACTTCAATATATTCAACATGGGCATTTCAGCGTTTTGTTCATTATTCCTAATATAATAACATTCTAATCCTAACTCAATATTATTAGTTCAAAGCAAAAACCTTACAGCGATCCATTTAAGAATTTACGTTGTTTTGAATTTACAAAATTAAGGAATTTAATCTACTTTATGATTTTTAATTGAACTGACTTTACTCCATCCTTAATATTCATATACATATATCTTGTTTATATTTCACTCTAAGACATATTCTTCAAATTGTTGCGGCTATGCCGTACTTACAGCTTGTCCCTCGATGTCAGCAGGCCTGTCGACTTCCGATGCAGCTATATGTATATTCTAAATCAAAGTCTTACTACATAATAAGATATATATATATGTAAATATTAAGGGATGTGGTACATGATTAAATTACGAAGGCAAAATTTTGGAAAACTTAAAAGTAATAGAAATTAACAATAATGATTCAAAATGCTATGCCATTTTACATTTTCTACAGTGGCAGAGCTAGTTTGGCAAACAAAACTATGTGCTTCGCAAGTTAGCGATTTTCGTTATAGATTCTTATCTTGGGGAAATAACGGATCTATGGCCGCAGCATGGTAGAGAGCAGACTCCAATCCTCGAGAGTGTTAACGTTTAGGCGGGAGAAAAGGGGGGGGTTGATTCCAAGCCTCATGGAAACCTCGTGTTCCTTATGTAATATCAGAGACGTGCAGGGGGGGTGAGTTTTATATAACCTCCGTTACATTTTCTCCAAATCGATCCTCTGCAGCATTATTTTCTTCTATCGGCTTCTTATTTTCTTTCTTCGCTAATATACGTTTGTATAAGCTCGGCCAAATACCAGGCCACCATGGCACTGTGAAATACACGGTTGTAAGAACCGACACAAGAATTGCAATTTTCTTTCTCACCTGATTTGGCCGAGCCAATTTGAAGAATTTAAACTGCAACTCTCAATTGCACTTCAAACTGGTTTGGACTGATTTTGGTCTAAGAGGCAATAATTCACTGGTGATTTAAATATATTTATTGGGGAGCACGTGTAATGACGTAATACCACGTGATTAGCGTAAAGTCTAGTAAAAATCGTTGGTCTTAATAAACCATCCGCGAAAGTCCAAGTGTGGTTCGAAAGTGAAGCGGGGCTTATCTTTGAAACCTAACCCAAGCCTACTTGAATATGCATCTTCCAGGGAGCTTTAACGGGTTCAATTAATTGCATGGGAATGAAAGGGATGACAAGCATGCATTTTTGGAGACCACTGGAATCTGGACAATGGGACGGACTGCAATTTTTTTGTCTTAAAACCTGCTCAAAAAAGTCACCCTCACACAGTGACGATTTTCTTTTCGTTTTTATTGCTAAATTATCGATGATTTTCAGGCGGTTTTTAGCGCTAACACTGATGGTTTTCTAGCCGGTTTAAGCGCTAACAGTGATGTTTTTCTAGCCGTTTTTATTGCTAAATTAGCGATGATTTTCAAGCGGTTTTTAGCGCTAACACTGATGATTTTCTAGCCGGTTTTATCGCTACGAGTGATGATTTTCTATCCGTATTTATCGCTAAATTAGCGATGATTTTTTAGCGGATTTTCGCGCAAACAGTGACGATTTTCTATCCGTATTTATCGCTAAATTAGCGATGATTTTCTAGCGGTCTTCAGCGCTTACAGTGATGATTTTCTAGCCGTTATTATCGAGTCCGGGAGAGAGCGAGACAAAAGCAAGTGCATGACGGCAGATGCAGGTGGCCGATAGAATGCACGAGAGCGGGCGATGCAAACATAAGTACAAAAGAGAGTGACGTCACGAACTCAATAAATTATTGCTGGCCAAACTTCTTTCCGGCGGGTGCTTGACCCGACACTAACGATGATGTTTTTCTAGCCGGTTTTATCTCTAAATTAGCGATGATTTTCTAGCCGTATTTATCGCTAAATCAGCGATGATTTTCTAGCGGTTTTAGCGATAGAAGGGATGATTTTCTATCCGGTTTTATCGCTAAATTACAATGATTTTCTATCGGTTTTTAGCGCTAACAGTGACGATTTTCTTGTCGTTTTTATTGCTAAATTATCGATGATTTTCAAGCGGTTTTTAGCGCTAACACTGATGGTTTTTTTAGCCGGTTTTAGCGCTAACAGTGATGATTTTCTAGCCGTATTTATCGCTAAATTAGCGATGATTTCTAGCAGTTTTTAGCGCTAACAGTGACGATTTTCTAGCCGCATTTATCGCAAAATGAGCGATGATTTTTAAGCGGTTTTTAGCGCTTACACTGATGATTTTCTAGCCGTTTTTATCGCCAAATTAGCGATGATTTTCCAGCGGTTTTAGCGCTAATAGTGATAATTTTCTAGCCGGTTTTATCGCTAAATTAGCGATGATTTTCTAGCGGTTTTAGCGCTAACAATGATGTTTTTCTATCCGGTTTTATCACTAAATTATCGATGATTTTCTGTCGGTTTAAGCGCTAACAGTGATGATTTTCTAGTCGTTTTTATTGCTAAATTAGCGATGATTTTCAAGCGGTTTTTAGCGCTAACAGTGATGATTTTCTAGCCGTTATTATCGAGTCCGGGAGAGAGCGAGACAAACGCAAGTGCATGACGGCAGATGCAGGTGGCCGATAGAATGCACGAGAGCGGGCGATGCAAACATAAGTACAAAAGAGAGTAACGTCACGAACTCAATAAATTATTGCTGGCCAAACTTCTTTCCGGCGGGTGCTTGACCCGACACTAACAGTGATGTTTTTCTAGCCGGTTTTATCTCTAAATTAGCGATGATTTTCTAGCCGTATTTATCGCTAAATCAGCGATGATTTTCTAGCGGTTTTAGCGATAGAATTGACGATTTTCTATCCGGTTTTATCGCTAAATTAGCAACGATTTTCTATCCGGTTTTATCGCAAAATTAGCGACGATTTTCAAGCGGTTTTTAGCTCTAAACCTGATGATTTTCTAGCGGTTTTTATCGCTAAGAGTGATGATTTTCTAGCCGTATTTATCGCTAAATTAGCGATGATTTCTAGCAGTTTTTAGCGCTAACAGTGACGATTTTCTTGTCGTTTTTATTGCTAAATTATCGATGATTTTCAAGCGGTTTTTAGCGCTAACAGTGATGATTTTCTAGCCGGTTTTATCGCTACGAGTGATGATTTTCTATCCGTATTTATCGCTAAATTAGCGATGATTTTTTAGCTGATTTTCGCGCTAACAGTGACGATTTTCTATCCGTATTTATCGCTAAATTAGCGATGATTTTCTAGCGGTCTTCAGCGCTAACAGTGATGATTTTCTAGCCGTTATTATCGAGTCCGGGAGAGAGCGAGACAAACTCCAGTGCATGACGGCAGATGCAGGTGGCCGATAGAATGCACGAGAGCGGGCGATGCAAACATAAGTACAAAAGAGAGTGACGTCACGAACTCAATAAATTATTGCTGGCCAAACTTCTTTCCGGCGGTTGCTTGACCCGACACTAACAGTGATGTTTTTCTAGCCGGTTTTATCTCTAAATTAGCGATGATTTTCTAGCCGTATTTATCGCTAAATCAGCGATGATTTTCTAGCGGTTTTAGCGATAGAATTGACGATTTTCTATCCGGTTTTATCGCTAAATTAGCAACGATTTTCTATCCGGTTTTATCGCTAAATTAGCGACGATTTTCAAGCGGTTTTTAGCGCTAAACCTGATGATTTTCTAGCCGGTTTTATCGCTACGAGTGATGATTTTCTATCCGTATTTATCGCTAAATTAGCGATGATTTTTTAGCGGATTTTCGCGCTAAGAGTGATGATTTTCTATCCGTATTTATCGCTAAATTAGCGATGATTTCTACCAGTTTTTAGCGCTAACAGTGACGATTTTCTTGTCGTTTTTATTGCTAAATTATCGATGATTTTCAGGCGGTTTTTAGCGCTAACACTGATGGTTTTCTAGCCGGTTTAAGCGCTAACAGTGATGTTTTTCTAGCCGTTTTTATTGCTAAATTAGCGATGATTTTCAAGCGGTTTTTCAAGCGGTAACACTGATGATTTTCTAGCCGGTTTTATCGCTACGAGTGATGATTTTCTATCCGTATTTATCGCTAAATTAGCGATGATTTTTTAGCGGATTTTCGCGCTAACAGTGACGATTTTCTATCCGTATTTATCGCTAAATTAGCGATGATTTTCTAGCGGTCTTCAGCGCTTACAGTGATGATTTTCTAGCCGTTATTATCGAGTCCGGGAGAGAGCGAGACAAAAGCAAGTGCATGACGGCAGATGCAGGTGGCCGATAGAATGCACGAGAGCGGGCGATGCAAACATAAGTACAAAAGTGTAATAGGCTTGTAGCAACTAGTTTTGCCTAGGAGGTTTGGGAGCGACTGATTGTCAAACTTTCTAGCGAAACGGGCAGGTTTTTAGTGGCAGCGCTGCTCCCCAGCGAGAGAAATGGGTGGAGAAATTTAGGACCGGGTAAACTAGGTAAAATCTTCCGAATAGCGGGCACGGGGTTCCTCGTAGCTCGCGGCTGGAAGCCCTTTCTTTTCCCATCCGGACCTCATCCAGAAAGGTAGCTTAAAACCCCAGAAGAAAAGTGAAATAAAAGGTCTTTGTGTAAAGGCATTTGTGTAAAGAAAAGTTAAAAGCGTTTGCCTAAGAAAAGTGTGAACTATTAAACTAGTGCGAATCAATAATAATTTCTGTGGTTGGCGCAGAGTCAAGAGGTAAGCGTGCGGGGGAGGAATTAGCTATTATAAGAGAGGAGGTTTTAACGCCGCGTACTTTGCTTAGGTTGGAGGAACACCGCTCCCTAAGTCAGGAACCCTAGACGAAGAAGCAAAGCTTCGGGACTGGAGCAGTTCGCGTTCTCAAGCCCACGGAGTCGGCGTGATTCCGGAATTATCGTGGTCCCTGGTGCGGGGGCTCGTCGCGAAATCTTCTAATTGGCGAACCGTCCCAGTCGGCGACTTTTACACCTTCCGCTGATTACGCGAGGGGAAAGGAAAAGAGAAAAAAAAAAACCTAAATTCGGCGTGATTTGTAGTGCTTAAGTGTAGTTTAAGTAGTTAATATTGTGAATTCATAATTATTATTAATTATTAATATTGTGCCTAAGTCATGCAGTTTTAAATAGGCTCAAAAAAAAGTAACCGCTGCCAAAAAGCCCCTCTCCCTCTGCTCGTCAAAGCCCCAAACGCAACGAAAAAGAAACTAAAGAAAAGCTCCAATCGTCTCATATGACACTCCGAGACTAGATGTAGGAGTAAGGGAGACAGACGGAGGTGCAAGGGAGCCGTTGCGGTTTCGCCAAAAAGCGAGAAGGCGAGAACACGCGGTGCATCCCAGTGGAGAGTGAGGGATAGAGCATAGCTCCCCAATGGTCCACTGGGGTCATTGAACTTTGGTAGAGCGGAGAGTGAGAGAGTAATATCAGTGTGTTGACCAGCTGAGTTGAGCTTAGGATAAGTGATTTTGTTATTGTAAACTAGTAAAGTAATATTTTGAATTTAGGGATTAATTTTAATTATGGTAAAGTAAGGAAAAAGTGAAAAAGCGGCAAAATGTCCCTAATTCGGGAAAAAAACCCATATTATGTGCTGATCGAATTCTAGAATTATTATTATTATTTTTGGTGTGCGATGATCATTTTTTTTCACAGCGCAGCAGCCTTAGAAAGCTTTCGACGGTGGATGGCGTAATAAAAAGAGTGAGTGAGATTTTTCATCTATAATTATAAAAGTGTCAGATAATGATAATAATGATAATGAGAGCCATATTAAATTGAAGTAACTTTTTTTTATTACTCTTAATTAATTTTTGCTAAGCGACCACGCTTTACCATGGTTAGCAATTGAACCCTAGGATTAATATATTTTTTTTTGAGATAATTTTTTTCGAATTCCTTTCTTTTAATTTAAATATTTTTATTATTTTATTAATCAGTAGTTTAATTATGCACATGAAATTTATAACCCCCAATACTATATCAAGTCCATTTTAGCGGTAATAAATAATTTTATAATGTCTGTGTAAAAACAAAATTTTTTGATTTCGTAAACCCGCCTCAGTAGCGCTTGCCGAAGAAGGGATCATGGGAAAACCGGTATTTAGGAGAAGCATGATCACGGTAGGGAGGGCGACACTAGCTCCTATTACATCAAGGAGCGATCCGACCAACTTTGCAAATTTGTGTCTTCCTGTTTTTTTTCTGTTCTTTGTTGGTAGTTTGTCACAGTTCACGGTCTAGCTCGTCCGGTAGCTTATCTCGTCATTATTAGTACGCACGTTTCATAAATTAAATAATTTTCATTCCTGACAAGGCACCCCTTTATTTTGGCCAAAACCCCAAACACCACGCCACCGACGAGCCAGAGCCGGAACAGTTAACGTGCGGGTCAAATCGGGGAAATATCATCCAGCCGGGTATTCGTTACACGTTACAGTAATGAATCATAATTATGAAGGAATAATTATTATTTTGGCGCCCAATCGTGAAGCTAGATTTTTTTTGGAAAAGTTTTAAAGAATATTAAGTCTAGGAAACTCACTAAAATTTAGACCGTAACTGTTTCTTGCTATAATCAAAATTTAACTAACTTTAATTTCTCCTCAACGACTAAATTGGGTCAGTTGTCAAAAGTTAGGTGGGGGAGACATCACCTTACTTAGCGGCAACTATCTAGTTTCTTGCACGTCCTTTTGTCATTTTTGGTTCCTGGATCGTCATTTGGAAAACAGGATGATCAGCCTTAGGCAGATATCCTGTCCAGTGACATGTGGGTTCAAAAGTGACGACTGGAGGAGAAAAAAGTAGAGGGCTAACGGAGTCATAGGATTGGGATTCAGTTGCTAAGCTGCTAGCAGCTGGCTACGGACCACTTAGTCTCAGTAATAGCTCCCCATTTCTTTGTTTATTTTTCTTTTCCTCTTTTCATAACTAATCTTTGGTTATTCTTGAAGAGCTATATAAGACGCTTGGAATGCACGTTGACTTTACTTCAAAGTAGAGCTCGTGACCACGGATAAAAGCTCTGTTGAAAACCAATTCTTTAGGTATAAACGAGCGATTGATTTGCATGGAGAACATGAGGAGTCATATTACACATATGTTTTCATGTCCACAAATCATTGTTTGTTTTCAGTCTACTTTCTTATTTTATTTACATTTTTGTGAAGACGGTCGATAGCTGGCAGCGTTACTGAGTGCGTAGGTAGAAGAAATCAAAATTACGTTTAAATTGCAATTATCAATATTTTATCACAGAATTCATACTATTTTATTTATATTTAATTATTTATTATTTATTATTTATTTATTTATTTATTTATATAAAAACCTTTACTATATATTATTATTTACCCTTTATTATTCCCTCATTCATTATTGGTATTAGTTATTGGATTTTAAAAACGGGAAAAAAAAAAAAAAAAGTAGATATAAAAAAATAACAAAAGTAATCGTAGACATTAATGGGTCTGGATCGATCGCCTCAAAAAGAGGAACTTCCTCCTAGTTCTGAGTGCAGATTATGTAACTCTGAGATCAGGGCAGCTGATAGCTATAAAACCAAGTGTCAGCATGTATTTCATAAAGCGTGCTTTAGGACACATTTAGCAGTCAAAAGGACTTGTCCGATTTGTGAGTCAATTTGTATCGATCAACGTATTTCACAGCCTCCGACTTCAGCAATTCAAACTAGGCAGCGTACAAGGCTAGAAACAATTTCGCGTAGTGGAAGCGAGTTGGACTTGACAGCTTCTACCAGTCAGGAGCGGTCTAGGCAGGATCATATTACAGTCTGTAATACACCAGTAGAAGAAATGAGCCAAATCACAACAGAAATTTCTGCAGCCGTAAAGGCAATGCAAAACGAGCTACTAACTCAGCTCACTGAGAGGATGGCCAACCTAATACAGACAAATGTTGAAGCGCAAATGAGCAATATAGACCAGCAAAGAGCCACGGTAAATCCTAATACAAGTAGGAATTCCTCCCTAGAGCAGGTTTTGGGAATTAATATGCCACCCACAGAGCAGTATTCAGTTCCACAGAGACCCTCTAGCTCCAGATCCCTAAACTCGGATTTAGCACAGAGACCCGACAAAGTGGGGCATATATTATCAAACTGGAAATTAAGGTTTTCGGGATCGTCAGATACTATAGGAGTAGATAGTTTTATCTACAGAGTCGAGGCTCTGACACACCAGACATTAGAGGGAAATTTCTTACTCTTATGCGGAAATGCGAACATGCTATTCGAAGGAAAGGCCTCAGATTTCTTTTGGCGTCATCATAAGGCTGTTGGAGTGGTGCGATGGCAAGAGCTTTGTGCAGCCTTAAGGAAGCAATTCAGGGATTCAAGAACAGATGTAGATATCCGTCAAATGATAAGGGACAGAAAGCAGAGAGATAAGGAATCATTTGAAAGCTTTTATGATTCCATTTTAAAGCTTACTGACAGACTTAGCAAGCCCATATCCGACGAAACTCTAGTGGAAATAGTGCGGCGTAATTTACGTCCAGAAATCCAGCATGAGATTCTGAATTTAAGCTTCGAGTCCATGGAGAATTTAAGGGATACGGTTAGGAAAAGGGAATTCTTTATAGAAGAGATGCGTAAACACCACGGTTACCAAAAACCACTCCAGTTAAGAAAACCTATTAGTGAACTTTGCGAAGAGGCAGAAGGCGACGATGCAGTAGAATTTGGGGAAGATGAGCTTCAAGAGGAGATAGGAGCATTTTCCTTGGTATGTTGGAACTGCAGAAAGGAAGGGCATAGATACCAAGATTGCGCATCAAAAAGGAAAATCTTTTGTTATGGTTGTGGCCTTCCCAACGCTTACAAACCCTCTTGTGAAAGATGTACAAAAAACTCCCACAGGAACACTGCAACACCGCGTTCCAAGGCCAGTGTTCCCAACCGACAGTCAGGCTTGGAGGACCAGCATTAGTAAGAGGGGAGGGAGCGCTTAGTGTAGAAAATCCACCTTCCGAAGATTTGGGATTGCAAGTCTGGCATACGAAGCTGGAAAAGTTCCGAACATTAAAATTGCCAATACTAAAGAACGAGGCTAGGTTTGTCTCGCGAAATAGTCGGCGTCAAAAAAATTACTGGAGGACAATAAAAGAAATTGCTAGTATTAGGAAAAATGGTGGCGACAATAGGCCTTATGCAGAGGTTACGTTGCTAGAAAAGAAAAGAAGAGGGTTGCTAGATACAGGCGCTGCTATATCGTGTATAGGTGGGCAGCTGGCTGAGGAGTATATATGCAGTAGAAAGCCTTTTAAAAAGGTTTTAGCTGGTGCATGTACTGCCGATGGAAACAAGCAACAAATAATAGGTAAATTTAAGACAGAGATAAAATATAAAGGAATTAAAAGGGAATTAGAATTTTATATAATCCCCTCTCTAAGGCAACATATTTACTTAGGAATAGATTTTTTTCTCCTGAGACAGAGATCTCAGGAGATGCGGACCAGCACTCGATATCGAAATGGCAGCAACTTAAATTAGAAAAAGTTATTAAAAGCTTTCCATCATTTGCGTTATCGGGACTGGGTAGGACCTCCGTTTTAATGCATACAATAGACACGAGGTCAGCGAAGCCCAAGCAACGGCATTTCCCAGTATCGCCGGCCATTGAAAAATTGCTATATGCCGAGGTTGATAGGATGTTGAAACTTGGGGTTATTGAGGAGTCCGACAGTCCGAAGTCTTCGCCAGTAGTACTCGTCCAAAAGCCAAGCAAAGTAAGAGTGTGTCTCGATAGCAGAAAGGTTAACGCAGTAACGGAAAAGGATGCATATCCGCTTCCCCAGATCGATGGCATACTTAGCCGGTTACCTAAGGCAAATTTTATAAGTAGCCTTGACATAAAAGACGCGTTTTGGCGAATCCCTTTGGATCCTCTACCAAAAGCGAAAACTGCATTTACTATACCAAGGCGGCCTTTGCATCATTGAAAAGTTATGCCTTTTGGCCTCTGTAAAGCTCCACAAACAATGACGAGGTTAATGGACAAGGTAATACCTGCATCACTTAGAAACGAAGTTTTGTATACCTGGACGATTTATTGGTGGTTTGAGAAGCATTTGGAAGTTTTGGAGACTGCAGCTAACCGGATTCAAGAAGCTAATTTAACCTTGAATGTGGAGAGGAGTAAAATATTTGGCGTCAGTATCGGCTCCTTTGACCGATCATTTAAAAAACAAGCGTAAATTTGTGATGACCCAAGAAAGTAAAGAGGCATTTGAGAAGTTGGAGGCTATGTTAGGAAGTCCGCCGGTATTACAGACCCCAGACTTTGAGAGACCCTTTTTCATACACTGTGACGCTAGTAAAACTGGAGTAGGAGGGGTCCTAGACAAGAAGTCTATTACTGGAGATGAATTACTTATAGCCTTTGTATGCGTACTAAGGACTAGAAGGACTAGAATTTACCGTCATCACGGATCACGCGCCCTTGAAGTGGCTGATGTCGCATCATGATCTAAATACTAGATTGGCACGGCAGGCTTTAAAGTTACAAGGGTTTCGATTTGCAATCCAGCATTGAAAAGGCAAGGTAAATGTTGTTCCCGATGCTTTGTCTAGAGTTGAGCATGAACAGATAGCGGCAATAAATTTTAATAACGGGTTGCTGGTGGATATCGACTCTGAACATTTTAAGTCCGCTGATTACAGTTAATGGAAGGAATTAAAATTAATTTGGATAATTTTCCGGATCTAAGAACCGTGGATTCCTTGATATATCCACGCACCGAACATTCGAAAGGCGAACTTCTCAATGATGCGTACGCATGGAAATTGTGGATACCGAAGGCTATGATTCAGGAGGTGCTAAAGAAATCGCACGACGATCCATTAGCGTCTCATGGGGGTGTTCACAAAACTTTGGAGAGAATTCGGCGATATTATTTCTGGCCAGGAATGGTGAATGACGTGAAGGACTACATGTGAAAATTGTAGGATGGCTAAAGCACCGAATGTGGCTTTGGGGCCACCTATGGGAAAGGCAGTCAAGACGCAGAGGTTTTTCCAGCGTCTCTACATTGATTTTTTAGGCCCTTATCCTAGGTCTCGTAGTGGGAATATAGGGAATTTCATTGTGCTTGATCATTATTCCAAATTCGTTTTTCTTAGAGCCGTAAAAAAACTTATTGCTGACTTTATTCTAAATTACTTAGAAGAGGATCTTTTTCACACATTTGGTTTTCCTGAGAGCATTGTTTCCGATAACGGGTCGCAATTTAGATCCAAGAAATTTCAAGGTATGCTTAGGAGTCATCGTATCACGTACACTTTAACGGCGGTGGTTTTTGGGACTATATGGTTTTTGGGTAGCAGATAATTACATCTGTTGCAACGTATTCCTTATTGAGGAAGTTGGCTATGCTAAAGGACAAAGCAGCTACTTTTAGCCGTGAGGACTCTCTAGAGGTAATCAGAAAGAAAGCAGCTGAAACATTGGGAAAACAGTATGAGAGGAATGATCGACATTACAAGGATGGGCAGGAAGTATATCGGAGGAATTTTAAACAGAGCTGTTTTTAGGCAGGCTACAATTTTAAGCTAGCTGCCCTATTTGTGAAGACTAGAGTGAGAAGGAAGATAGGACGCTCAATATATGAACTAACGGATTTTAGTGGAAAGCTTGTCGGCCGGTACCATAGGAAAGATATTCGCCAGGCCTAGCTACAAGTTGGTCCGCCTTGTGGGTTAAGAAGTTTAAATGCACCCCCAAGCCTGATCTTGGTCGGAGGGATTTAGTAAAGGCTTGTATCGGATGGATTGCTAATGCGGCTTTGAAGCGACTGGCTCTAAAACGGTCGTGAAGAAACGGGTAGGCTTAGGAACTGTTAGTGGCATCGCTCTAACTCAGCGAGAGAAATGGGTGGAGAAATTTATAACCGGGTAAACTCTGCAAAAACTCTCGAAAAGCTGGCCCTGGGTTCCTCATATCACTCAGCTGGATGTTCTATCTTTTCACATCCGGACCTCATCCAGAAAGGTAGCTTAAAACCCCAGAAGAAAAGTGAAATAAAAGGTCTTTGTGTAAAGGCATTTGTGTAAAGAAAAGTTAAAAGCGTTTGCCTAAGAAAAGTGTGAACTATTAAACTAGTGCGAATCAATAATAATTTCTGTGGTTGGCGCAGAGTCAAGAGGTAAGCGTGCGGGGGAGGAATTAGCTATTATAAGAGAGGAGGTTTTAACGCCGCGTACTTTGCTTAGGTTGGAGGAACACCGCTCCCTAAGTCAGGAACCCTAGACGAAGAAGCAAAGCTTCGGGACTGGAGCAGTTCGCGTTCTCAAGCCCACGGAGTCGGCGTGATTCCGGAATTATCGTGGTCCCTGGTGCGGGGGCTCGTCGCGAAATCTTCTAATTGGCGAACCGTCCCAGTCGGCGACTTTTACACCTTCCGCTGATTACGCGAGGGGAAAGGAAAAGAGAAAAAAAAAAACCTAAATTCGGCGTGATTTGTAGTGCTTAAGTGTAGTTTAAGTAGTTAATATTGTGAATTCATAATTATTATTAATTATTAATATTGTGCCTAAGTCATGCAGTTTTAAATAGGCTCAAAAAAAGTAACCGCTGCCAAAAAGCCCCTCTCCCTCTGCTCGTCAAAGCCCCAAACGCAACGAAAAAGAAACTAAAGAAAAGCTCCAATCGTCTCATATGACACTCCGAGACTAGATGTAGGAGTAAGGGAGACAGACGGAGGTGCAAGGGAGCCGTTGCGGTTTCGCCAAAAAGCGAGAAGGCGAGAACACGCGGTGCATCCCAGTGGAGAGTGAGGGATAGAGCATAGCTCCCCAATGGTCCACTGGGGTCATTGAACTTTGGTAGAGCGGAGAGTGAGAGAGTAATATCAGTGTGTTGACCAGCTGAGTTGAGCTTAGGATAAGTGATTTTGTTATTGTAAACTAGTAAAGTAATATTTTGAATTTAGGGATTAATTTTAATTATGGTAAAGTAAGGAAAAAGTGAAAAAGCGGCAAAATATCCCTAATTCGGGAAAAAAACCCATATTATGTGCTGATCGAATTCTAGAATTATTATTATTATTTTTGGTGTGCGATGATCATTTTTTTTCACAGCGCAGCAGCCTTAGAAAGCTTTCGACGGTGGATGGCGTAATAAAAAGAGTGAGTGAGATTTTTCATCTATAATTATAAAAGTGTCAGATAATGATAATAATGATAATGAGAGCCATATTAAATTGAAGTAACTTTTTTTTATTACTCTTAATTAATTTTTGCTAAGCGACCACGCTTTACCATGGTTAGCAATTGAACCCTAGGATTAATATATTTTTTTTTGAGATAATTTTTTTCGAATTCCTTTCTTTTAATTTAAATATTTTTATTATTTTATTAATCAGTAGTTTAATTATGCACATGAAATTTATAACCCCCAATACTATATCAAGTCCATTTTAGCGGTAATAAATAATTTTATAATGTCTGTGTAAAAACAAAATTTTTTGATTTCGTAAACCCGCCTCAGTAGCGCTTGCCGAAGAAGGGATCATGGGAAAACCGGTATTTAGGAGAAGCATGATCACGGTAGGGAGGGCGACACTAGCTCCTATTACATCAAGGAGCGATCCGACCAACTTTGCAAATTTGTGTCTTCCTGTTTTTTTTCTGTTCTTTGTTGGTAGTTTGTCACAGTTCACGGTCTAGCTCGTCCGGTAGCTTATCTCGTCATTATTAGTACGCACGTTTCATAAATTAAATAATTTTCATTCCTGACAAGGCACCCCTTTATTTTGGCCAAAACCCCAAACACCACGCCACCGACGAGCCAGAGCCGGAACAGTTAACGTGCGGGTCAAATCGGGGAAATATCATCCAGCCGGGTATTCGTTACACGTTACAAAAGAGAGTGACGTCACGAACTCAATAAATTATTGCTGGCCAAACTTCTTTCCGGCGGGTGCTTGACCCGACACTAACGATGATGTTTTTCTAGCCGGTTTTATCTCTAAATTAGCGATGATTTTCTAGCCGTATTTATCGCTAAATCAGCGATGATTTTCTAGCGGTTTTAGCGATAGAAGTGATGATTTTCTATCCGGTTTTATCGCTAAATTACAATGATTTTCTATCGGTTTTTAGCGCTAACAGTGACGATTTTCTTGTCGTTTTTATTGCTAAATTATCGATGATTTTCAAGCGGTTTTTAGCGCTAACACTGATGGTTTTTTTAGCCGGTTTTAGCGCTAACAGTGATGATTTTCTAGCCGTATTTATCGCTAAATTAGCGATGATTTCTAGCAGTTTTTAGCGCTAACAGTGACGATTTTCTAGCCGCATTTATCGCCTAAATTAGCGATGATTTTCAAGCGGTTTTTAGCGCTAACAGTGATGATTTTCTAGCCGTTATTATCGAGTCCGGGAGAGAGCGAGACAAACGCCAGTGCATGACGGCAGATGCAGGTGGCCGATAGAATGCACGAGAGCGGGCGATGCAAACATAAGTACAAAAGAGAGTGACGTCACGAACTCAATAAATTATTGCTGGCCAAACTTCTTTCCGGCGGGTGCTTGACCCGACACTAACAGTGATGTTTTTCTAGCCGGTTTTATCTCTAAAATTAGCGATGATTTCTTAGCCGTATTTATCGCTAATCAGCGATGATTTTCTAGCGGTTTTAGCGATAGAATCAACGATTTTCTATCCGGTTTTATCGCTAAATTAGCAACGATTTTCTATCGCGTTTTACTCGTAAATTAGCGATGATTTTCTAGCGGTTTCTAGCGATAGAAGTGATGATTTTCTATCCGGTTTTATCTCTAAATTAGCGATGATTTTCTAGCCGTATTTATCGCTAAATCAGCGATGATTTTCTAGCGGTTTTAGCGATAACGAGTGATGATTTTCTAGCCGTATTTATCGCTAAATTAGCGATGATTTTTTAGCTGATTTTCGCGCTAATAGTGACGATTTTATATCCGTATTTATCGCTAAATTAGCGATGATTTTCTAGCGGTCTTCAGCGCTAACAGTGATGATTTTCTAGCCGTTATTATCGAGTCCGGGAGAGAGCGAGACAAACTCCAGTGCATGACGGCAGATGCAGGTGGCCGATAGAATGCACGAGAGCGGGCGATGCAAACATAAGTACAAAAGAGAGTGACGTCACGAACTCAATAAATTATTGCTGGCCAAACTTCTTTCCGGCGGGTGCTTGACCCGACACTAACAGTGATGTTTTTCTAGCCGGTTTTATCTCTAAATTAGCGATGATTTTCTAGCCGTATTTATCGCTAAATCAGCGATGATTTTCTAGCGGTTTTAGCGATAGAAGTGATGATTTTCTATCCGGTTTTATCGCTAAATTACAATGATTTTCTATCCGTTTTTATTGCTAAATTAGCGATGATTTTCAAGCGGTTTTTAGCGCTAACACTGATGATTTTCTAGCCGGTTTTTAGCGCTAACAGTGATGATTTTCTAGCCGTATTTATCGCTAAATTAGCGATGATTTCTAGCAGTTTTTAGCGCTAACAGTGACGTTTTTCTAGCCGCATTTATCGCAAAATGAGGGATGATTTTTAAGCGGTTTTTAGCGCTAACACTGATGATTTTCTAGCCGTTTTTATCGCCAAATTAGCGATGATTTTCCAGCGGTTTTAGCGCTAATAGTGATAATTTTCTAGCCGGTTTTATCGCTAAATTAGCGATGATTTTCTAGCGGTTTTAGCGCTAACAGTGATGTTTTTCTATCCGGTTTTATCACCAAATTATCGATGATTTTCTGTCGGTTTAAGCGCTAACAGTGATGATTTTCTAGTCGTTTTTATTGCTAAATTAGCGATGATTTTCAAGCGGTTTTTAGCGCTAACACTGATGATTTTCTATACGGTTTTATCGCTAAATTAGCGATGATTTTCCAGCTGTTTTAGCGATAGAAGGGATGATTTTCTATCCGGTTTTATCGCTAAATTACAATGATTTTCTATCGGTTTTTAGGGCTAACAGTGACGATTTTCTTGTCGTTTTTATTGCTAAATTATTGATGATTTTTAAGCGGTTTTTTGCGTTAACACTGATGGTTTTCAAGCCGGTTTTAGCGCTAACAGTGATGTTTTTCTAGCAGTTTTTATTGCTAAATAAGCGATGATTTTCAAGAGGTTTTTAGCGCTAAAACTGATGATTTTCTAGCCGGATTTATCGCTAAGAGTGATGATTTTCTAGCCGTATTTATCGCTAAATTAGCGATGATTTCTAGCAGTTTTTAGCGCTAACAGTGACGATTTTCTAGCCGTTTTTATCGCCAAATTAGCGATGATTTTCCAGCGGTTTTAGCGCTAACAGTGATAATTTTCTAGCCGGTTTTATCGCTAAATTAGCGATGATTTTCAAGCGGTTTTTAGCGCTAATAGTGATGATTTTCTAGCCGGTTTTATCGCTACGAGTGATGATTTTCTAGCCGTATTTATCGCTAAATTAGCGATGATTTCTAGCAGTTTTTAGCGGTAACAGTGACGATTTTCTATCCGTATTTATCGCTAAAATAGCGATGATTTTCTAGCGGTCTTCAGCGCTAACAGTGATGATTTTCTAGCCGTTATTATCGAGTCCGGGAGAGAGCGAGACAAACGCAAGTGCATGACGGCAGATGCAGGTGGCCGATCGAATGCACGAGAGCGGGCGATGCAAACATAAGTACAAAAGAGAGTGACGTCACGAACTCAATAATTTATTGCTGGCCAAACTTCTTTCCGGCGGGTGCTTGACCCGACACTAACAGTGATGTTTTTCTAGCCGGTTTTATCTCTAAATTAGCGATGATTTTCTAGCCGTATTTATCTTTTAATCAGCGATGATTTTCTAGCGGTTTTTAGCGCTAATAGTGATGATTTTCTAGCCAGTTTTATCGCTACGAGTGATGATTTTCTAGCCGTATTTATCGCTAAATTAGCGATGATTTCTAGCAGTTTTTAGCGGTAACAGTGACGATTTTCTAGCCGCATTTATCGCAAAATTAGCGATGATTTTCAAGCGGTTTTTAGCGCTAACACTGATGATTTTCTAGCCGGTTTTATCGCTACGAGTGACGATTTTCTATCCGTATTTATCGCTAAATTAGCGATGATTTTTTAGCGGATTTTCGCGCTTACAGTGACGATTTTCTATCCGTATTTATCGCTAAATTAGCGACGATTTTCAAGCGGTTTTTAGCGCTAATAGTGATGATTTTCTAGCCGGTTTTATCGCTACGAGTGATGATTTTCTAGCCGTATTTATCGCTAAATTAGCGATGATTTCTAGCAGTTTTTAGCGGTAACAGTGACGATTTTCTAGCCGCATTTATCGCAAAATTAGCGATGATTTTCAAGCGGTTTTTAGCGCTAACACTGATGATTTTCTAGCCGGTTTTATCGCTACGAGTGACGATTTTCTATCCGTATTTATCGCTAAATTAGCGATGATTTTTTAGCGGATTTTCGCGCTTACAGTGACGATTTTCTATCCGTATTTATCGCTAAATTAGCGACGATTTTCAAGCGGTTTTTAGCGCTAATAGTGATGATTTTCTAGCCGGTTTTATCGCTACGAGTGATGATTTTCTAGCCGTATTTATCGCTAAATTAGCGATGATTTCTAGCAGTTTTTAGCGGTAACAGTGACGATTTTCTAGCCGCATTTATCGCAAAATTAGCGATGATTTTCAAGCGGTTTTTAGCGCTAACACTGATGATTTTCTAGCCGGTTTTATCGCTACGAGTGACGATTTTCTATCCGTATTTATCGCTAAATTTGCGATGATTTTTTAGCGGATTTTCGCGCTTACAGTGACGATTTTCTATCCGTATTTATCGCTAAATTAGCGACGATTTTCAAGCGGTTTTTAGCGCTAATAGTGATGATTTTCTAGCCGGTTTTATCGCTACGAGTGATGATTTTCTAGCCGTATTTATCGCTAAATTAGCGATGATTTCTAGCAGTTTTTAGCGGTAACAGTGACGATTTTCTAGCCGCATTTATCGCAAAATTAGCGATGATTTTCAAGCGGTTTTTAGCGCTAAACACTGATGATTTTCTAGCCGGTTTTATCGCTACGAGTGACGATTTTCTATCCGTTTTTATCGCTAAATTAGCGATGATTTTCTAGCGGTCTTCAGCGCTAACAGTGATGATTTTCTAGCCGTTATTATCGAGTCCGGGAGAGAGCGAGACAAACGCAAGTGCATGACGGCAGATGCAGGTGGCCGATCGAATGCACGAGAGCGGGCGATGCAAACATAAGTACAAAAGAGAGTGACGTCACGAACTCAATAAATTATTGCTGGCCAAACTTCTTTCCGGCGGGTGCTTGACCCGACACTAACAGTGATGTTTTTCTAGCCGGTTTTATCTCTAAATTAGCGATGATTTTCTAGCCGTATTTATCGCTTAATCAGCGATGATTTTCTAGCGGTTTTAGCGATAGAATTGACGATTTTCTATCCGGTTTTATCGCTAAATTAGCAACGATTTTCTAGCCGTTTTTATCGCCAAATTAGCGATGATTTTCCAGCGGTTTTAGCGCTAACAGTGATAATTTTCTATCCGTATTTATCGCTAAATTAGCGATGATTTTCTAGCGGTCTTCAGCGCTAACAGTGATGATTTTTCTAGCCGGTTTTATCGCTACGAGTGACGATTTTCTATCCGTATTTATCGCTAAATTTGCGATGATTTTTTAGCGGATTTTCGCGCTTACAGTGACGATTTTCTATCCGTATTTATCGCTAAATTAGCGATGATTTTCTAGCGGTCTTCAGCGCTAACAGTGATGATTTTCTAGCCGTTATTATCGAGTCCGGGAGAGAGCGATACAAAAGCAAGTGCATGACGGCAGATGCAGGTGGCCGATCGAATTAGCAATGATTTTCTAGCGGTTTTAGCGATAGAATTGACGATTTTCTATCCGGTTTTATCGCTAAATTAGCAACGATTTTCTATCCGGTTTTATCGCTAAATTAGCGACGATTTTCAAGCGGTTTTTAGCGCTAAACCTGATGATTTTCTAGCGGTTTTTATCGCTAAGAGTGATGATTTTCTAGCCGTATTTATCGCTAAATTAGCGATGAGTTCTAGCAGTTTTTAGCGCTAACAGTGACGATTTTCTTGTCGTTTTTATTGCTAAATTATCGATGATTTTCAAGCGGTTTTTAGCGCTTACACTGATGGTTTTCTAGCCGGTTTTAGCGCTAACAATGATGTTTTTCTAGCCTTATTTATCGCTAAATTAGCGATGATTTCTAGCAGTTTTTAGCGCTAACAGTGACGATTTTCTAGCCGTTTTTATCGCCAAATTAGCGATGATTTTCCAGCGGTTTTAGCGCTAACAGTGATAATTTTCTAGCCGGTTTTATCGCTAAATTAGCGATGATTTTCAAGCGGTTTTTAGCGCTAATAGTGATGATTTTCTAGCCGGTTTTATCGCTACGAGTGATGATTTTCTAGCCGTATTTATCGCAAAATTAGCGATGATTTCTAGCAGTTTTTAGCGGTAACAGTGACGATTTTCTATCCGTATTTATCGCAAAATTAGCGATGATTTTCAAGCGGTTTTAGCGCTAACAGTGATAATTTTCTAGCCGGTTTTATCGCTAAATTAGCGATGATTTTCAAGCGGTTTTTAGCGCTAATAGTGATGATTTTCTAGCCGGTTTTATCCCTACGAGTGATGATTTTCTATCCGTATTTATCTCTAAATTAGCGATGATTTTCTAGCCGTATTTATCGCTAAATTAGCGATGATTTTTTAGCGGATTTTCGCGCTAACAGTGACGATTTTCTATCCGTATTTATCGCTAAATTAGCGATGATTTTCTAGCGGTCTTCAGCGCTAACAGTGATGATTTTCTAGCCGTTATTATCGAGTCCGGGAGAGAGCGAGACAAACGCAAGTGCATGACGGCAGATGCAGGTGGCCGATCGAATGCACGAGAGCGGGCGATGCAAACATAAGTACAAAAGAGAGTGACGTCACGAACTCAATAATTTATTGCTGGCCAAACTTCTTTCCGGCGGGTGCTTGACCCGACACTAACAGTGATGTTTTTCTAGCCGGTTTTATCTCTAAATTAGCGATGATTTTCTAGCCGTATTTATCGCTTAATCAGCGATGATTTTCTAGCGGTTTTTAGCGCTAATAGTGATGATTTTCTAGCCAGTTTTATCGCTTCGAGTGACGATTTTCTATCCGTATTTATCGCTAAATTTGCGATGATTTTTTAGCGGATTTTCGCGCTTACAGTGACGATTTTCTATCCGTATTTATCGCTAAATTAGCGACGATTTTCAAGCGGTTTTTAGCGCTAATAGTGATGATTTTCTAGCCGGTTTTATCGCTACGAGTGATGATTTTCTAGCCGTATTTATCGCTAAATTAGCGATGATTTCTAGCAGTTTTTAGCGGTAACAGTGACGATTTTCTAGCCGCATTTATCGCAAAATTAGCGATGATTTTCAAGCGGTTTTTAGCGCTAACACTGATGATTTTCTAGCCGGTTTTATCGCTACGAGTGACGATTTTCTATCCGTATTTATCGCTAAATTTGCGATGATTTTTTAGCGGATTTTCGCGCTTACAGTGACGATTTTCTATCCGTATTTATCGCTAAATTAGCGACGATTTTCAAGCGGTTTTTAGCGCTAATAGTGATGATTTTCTAGCCGGTTTTATCGCTACGAGTGATGATTTTCTAGCCGTATTTATCGCTAAATTAGCGATGATTTTCAAGCGGTTTTTAGCGCTAACACTGATGATTTTCTAGCCGGTTTTATCGCTACGAGTGACGATTTTCTATCCGTATTTATCGCTAAATTTGCGATGATTTTTTAGCGGATTTTCGCGCTTACAGTGACGATTTTCTATCCGTATTTATCGCTAAATTAGCGACGATTTTCAAGCGGTTTTTAGCGCTAATAGTGATGATTTTCTAGCCGGTTTTATCGCTACGAGTGATGATTTTCTAGCCGTATTTATCGCTAAATTAGCGATGATTTCTAGCAGTTTTTAGCGGTAACAGTGACGATTTTCTAGCCGTATTTATCGCTTAATCAGCGATGATTTTCTAGCGGTTTTTAGCGCTAATAGTGATGATTTTCTAGCCAGTTTTATCGCTTCGAGTGACGATTTTCTATCCGTATTTATCGCTAAATTTGCGATGATTTTTTAGCGGATTTTCGCGCTTACAGTGACGATTTTCTATCCGTATTTATCGCTAAATTAGCGACGATTTTCAAGCGGTTTTTAGCGCTAATAGTGATGATTTTCTAGCCGGTTTTATCGCTACGAGTGATGATTTTCTAGCCGTATTTATCGCTAAATTAGCGATGATTTCTAGCAGTTTTTAGCGGTAACAGTGACGATTTTCTAGCCGCATTTATCGCAAAATTAGCGATGATTTTCAAGCGGTTTTTAGCGCTAACACTGATGATTTTCTAGCCGGTTTTATCGCTACGAGTGACGATTTTCTATCCGTATTTATCGCTAAATTTGCGATGATTTTTTAGCGGATTTTCGCGCTTACAGTGACGATTTTCTATCCGTATTTATCGCTAAATTAGCGACGATTTTCAAGCGGTTTTTAGCGCTAATAGTGATGATTTTCTAGCCGGTTTTATCGCTACGAGTGATGATTTTCTAGCCGTATTTATCGCTAAATTAGCGATGATTTCTAGCAGTTTTTAGCGGTAACAGTGACGATTTTCTAGCCGCATTTATCGCAAAATTAGCGATGATTTTCAAGCGGTTTTTAGCGCTAACACTGATGATTTTCTAGCCGGTTTTATCGCTACGAGTGACGATTTTCTATCCGTATTTATCGCTAAATTTGCGATGATTTTTTAGCGGATTTTCGCGCTTACAGTGACGATTTTCTATCCGTATTTATCGCTAAATTAGCGACGATTTTCAAGCGGTTTTTAGCGCTAATAGTGATGATTTTCTAGCCGGTTTTATCGCTACGAGTGATGATTTTCTAGCCGTATTTATCGCTAAATTAGCGATGATTTCTAGCAGTTTTTAGCGGTAACAGTGACGATTTTCTAGCCGCATTTATCGCAAAATTAGCGATGATTTTCAAGCGGTTTTTAGCGCTAACACTGATGATTTTCTAGCCGGTTTTATCGCTACGAGTGACGATTTTCTATCCGTATTTATCGCTAAATTTGCGATGATTTTTTAGCGGATTTTCGCGCTTACAGTGACGATTTTCTATCCGTTTTTATCGCTAAATTAGCGATGATTTTCTAGCGGTCTTCAGCGCTAACAGTGATGATTTTCTAGCCGTTATTATCGAGTCCGGGAGAGAGCGAGACAAACGCAAGTGCATGACGGCAGATGCAGGTGGCCGATCGAATGCACGAGAGCGGGCGATGCAAACATAAGTACAAAAGAGAGTGACGTCACGAACTCAATAAATTATTGCTGGCCAAACTTCTTTCCGGCGGGTGCTTGACCCGACACTAACAGTGATGTTTTTCTAGCCGGTTTTATCTCTAAATTAGCGATGATTTTCTAGCCGTATTTCTCGCTTAATCAGCGATTTTCTATCCGGTTTTATCGCTAAATTAGCAACGATTTTCTAGCCGTTTTTATCGCCAAATTAGCGATGATTTTCCAGCGGTTTTAGCGCTAACAGTGATAATTTTCTATCCGTATTTATCGCTAAATTAGCGATGATTTTCTAGCGGTCTTCAGCGCTAACAGTGATGATTTTTCTAGCCGGTTTTATCGCTACGAGTGACGATTTTCTATCCGTATTTATCGCTAAATTTGCGATGATTTTTTAGCGGATTTTCGCGCTTACAGTGACGATTTTCTATCCGTATTTATCGCTAAGTTAGCGATGATTTTCTAGCGGTCTCCAGCGCTAACAGTGATGATTTTCTAGCCGTTATTATCGAGTCCGGGAGAGAGCGATACAAAAGCAAGTGCATGACGGCAGATGCAGGTGGCCGATCGAATTAGCGATGATTTTCTAGCGGTTTTAGCGATAGAATTGACGATTTTCTATCCGGTTTTATCGCTAAATTAGCAACGATTTTCTATCCGGTTTTATCGCTAAATTAGCGACGATTTTCAAGCGGTTTTTAGCGCTAAACCTGATGATTTTCTAGCGGTTTTTATCGCTAAGAGTGATGATTTTCTAGCCGTATTTATCGCTAAATTAGCGATGATTTCTAGCAGTTTTTAGCGCTAACAGTGACGATTTTCTTGTCGTTTTTATTGCTAAATTATCGATGATTTTCAAGCGGTTTTTAGCGCTAACACTGATGGTTTTCTAGCCGGTTTTAGCGCTAACAATGATGTTTTTCTAGCCGTTTTTATTGCTAAATTAGCGATGATTTTCAAGCGGTTTTTAGCGCTAACACTGATGATTTTCTAGCCGGTTTTATCGCTACAAGTGATGATTTTCTATCCGTATTTATCGCTAAATTAGCGATGATTTTTTAGCGGATTTCCGCGCTAACAGTGACGATTTTCTATCCGTATTTATCGCTAAATTAGCGATGATTTTCTAGCGGTTTTAGCGATAGAATTGACGATTTTCTATCCGGTTTTATCGCTAAATTAGCAACGATTTTCTATCCGGTTTTATCGCTAAATTAGCGACGATTTTCAAGCGGTTTTTAGCGCTAAACCTGATGATTTTCTAGCGGTTTTTATCGCAAAGAGTGATGATTTTCTAGCCGTATTTATCGCTAAATTAGCGATGATTTCTAGCAGTTTTTAGCGCTAACAGTGATGATTTTCTAGTCGTTTTTATTGCTTTTTTTTTTTTGTTTATTAGACTTTGCTTTTATTTATTGGATCTTCTCTTAATTTTGAGACTAACAATAAGTTTTCAAATCTTAACATTAACATTTAACTAACAGTAAACTAAGACTGCATTCTGGTTGCACGTTCCTGAAGACGGTCGCTGGGTGGGTAGGTCATTCCGACGAAGTCGTGATTGGTTACTCAACCTTGTTAGACCTCTCGCCAGGTGGTTAGGGTGCGACAATAGCTTGCTAAAGTACTTTTCCTTCTGTTCTGCGATCACATCTTTGACTGGAAGAATGTTTAAGTCGCGATGTATGTTTTCGTTGCGAACGTACCAAGGTGCCCCGGTGATTGTTCTCAAGATCTTCGACTGAGCTCGCTGGACTATGTCAATATTGCTATTGCTGGCATTCCCCCATAACTGGGAGCCGTACATCCATATAGGTTTAAGTACCGAGTTATACAGCAGGACTTTATATTCAAGGCAAAGGGGAGACCGAACGTTGATAAGCCAATGAAGGCTGCTGGCTTTTAGCTTTAGGTGGGTTCTTTTAGCTTCTATGTGCCGACGCCATGTGAGTCTTCTATCGAGGTGTACTCCTAGATATGTTACCTCGTTTGCTTGCGGGCAGTTTTGCCTATTCAAGGTGAACGTAACGTGCTTGCATTTTTGTTCGTTTACTTTAATTCGCCAGTCTGATAGCCATTTTTCAAATGGCTATGGCATTTTGTTTTTATTGCTAAATTAGCGATGATTTTCAAGCGGTTTTTAGCGCTAATAGTGATGATTTTCCAGCCGGTTTTATCGCTACGAGTGATGATTTTCTATCCGTATTTATCGCTAAATTTGCGATGATTTTTTAGCGGATTTTCGCGCTTACAGTGACGATTTTCTATCCGTATTTATCGCTAAATTAGCGATGATTTTCTAGCGGTCTTCAGCGCTAACAGTGATGATTTTCTAGCCGTTATTATCGAGTCCGGGAGAGAGCGAGACAAACGCAAGTGCATGACGGCAGATGCAGGCGATGCAAACATAAGTACAAAAGAGAGTGACGTCACGAACTCAATAAATTATTGCTGGCCAAACTTCTTTCCGGCGGGTGCTTGACCCGACACTAACAGTGATGTTTTTCTAGCCGGTTTTATCTCTAAATTAGCAACGCAAAATTAGCGATGATTTTCAAGCGGTTTTTAGCGCTAACACTGATGATTTTCTAGCCGGTTTTATCGCTACGAGTGACGATTTTCTATCCGTATTTATCGCTAAATTTGCGATGATTTTTTAGCGGATTTTCGCGCTTACAGTGACGATTTTCTATCCGTATTTATCGCTAAATTAGCGATGATTTTCTAGCGGTCTTCAGCGCTAACAGTGATGATTTTCTAGCCGTTATTATCGAGTCCGGGAGAGAGCGAGACAAACGCAAGTGCATGACGGCAGATGCAGGTGGCCGATCGAATGCACGAGAGCGGGCGATGCAAACATAAGTACAAAAGAGAGTGACGTCACGAACTCAATAAATTATTGCTGGCCAAACTTCTTTCCGGCGGGTGCTTGACCCGACACTAACAGTGATGTTTTTCTAGCCGGTTTTATCTCTAAATTAGCGATGATTTTCTAGCCGTATTTATCGCTTAATCAGCGATGATTTTCTAGCGGTTTTAGCGATAGAATTGACGATTTTCTATCCGGTTTTATCGCTAAATTAGCAACGATTTTCTAGCCGCATTTATCGCAAAATTAGCGATGATTTTCAAGCGGTTTTTAGCGCTAACACTGATGATTTTCTAGCCGGTTTTATCGCTACGAGTGACGATTTTCTATCCGTATTTATCGCTAAATTTGCGATGATTTTTTAGCGGATTTTCGCGCTTACAGTGACGATTTTCTATCCGTATTTATCGCTAAATTAGCGATGATTTTCTAGCGGTCTTCAGCGCTAACAGTGATGATTTTCTAGCCGTTATTATCGAGTCCGGGAGAGAGCGAGACAAAAGCAAGTGCATAACGGCAGATGCAGGTGGCCGATCGAATTAGCGATGATTTTCTAGCGGTTTTAGCGATAGAATTGACGATTTTCTATCCGGTTTTATCGCTAAATTAGCAACGATTTTCTATCCGGTTTTATCGCTAAATTAGCGACGATTTTCAAGCGGTTTTTAGCGCTAAACCTGATGATTTTCTAGCGGTTTTTATCGCTAAGAGTGATGATTTTCTAGCCGTATTTATCGCTACAAGTGATGATTTTCTATCCGTATTTATCGCCAAATTAGCGATGATTTTCCAGCGGTTTTAGCGCTAACAGTGACGATTTTCTATCCGTATTTATCGCTAAATTAGCGATGATTTCTAGCAGTTTTTAGCGCTAACAGTGACGATTTTCTAGCCGCATTTATCGCAAAATGAGGGATGATTTTTAAGCGGTTTTTAGCGCTAACACTGATGATTTTCTAGCCGGTTTTATCGATACGAGTGATGATTTTCTAGCCGTATTTATCGCTAAATTAGCGATGATTTCTAGCAGTTTTTAGCGGTAACAGTGAAGATTTTCTAGCCGCATTTATCGCAAAATTAGCGATGATTTTCAAGCGGTTTTTAGCGCTAACACTGATGATTTTCTAGCCGGTTTTATCGCTACGAGTGACGATTTTCTATCCGTATTTATCGCTAAATTTGCGATGATTTTTTAGCGGATTTTCGCGCTTACAGTGACGATTTTCTATCCGTATTTATCGCTAAATTAGCGATGATTTTGTAGCGGTCTTCAGCGCTAACAGTGATGATTTTCTAGCCGTTATTATCGAGTCCGGGAGAGAGCGAGACAAACGCAAGTGCATGACGGCAGATGCAGGTGGCCGATCGAATGCACGAGAGCGGGCGATGCAAACATAAGTACAAAAGAGAGTGACGTCACGAACTCAATAAATTATTGCTGGCCAAACTTCTTTCCGGCGGGTGCTTGACCCGACACTAACAGTGATGTTTTTCTAGCCGGTTTTATCTCTAAATTAGCGATGATTTTCTAGCCGTATTTATCGCTTAATCAGCGATGATTTTCTAGCGGTTTTAGCGATAGAATTGACGATTTTCTATCCGGTTTTATCGCTAAATTAGCAACGATTTTCTAGCCGCATTTATCGCAAAATTAGCGATGATTTTCAAGCGGTTTTTAGCGCTAACACTGATGATTTTCTAGCCGGTTTTATCGCTACGAGTGACGATTTTCTATCCGTATTTATCGCTAAATTTGCGATGATTTTTTAGCGGATTTTCGCGCTTACAGTGACGATTTTCTATCCGTATTTATCGCTAAATTAGCGATGATTTTCTAGCGGTCTTCAGCGCTAACAGTGATGATTTTCTAGCCGTTATTATCGAGTCCGGGAGAGAGCGAGACAAAAGCAAGTGCATGACGGCAGATGCAGGTGGCCGATCGAATTAGCGATGATTTTCTAGCGGTTTTAGCGATAGAATTGACGATTTTCTATCCGGTTTTATCGCTAAATTAGCAACGATTTTCTATCCGGTTTTATCGCTAAATTAGCGACGATTTTCAAGCGGTTTTTAGCGCTAAACCTGATGATTTTCTAGCGGTTTTTATAGCTAAGAGTGATGATTTTCTAGCCGTATTTATCGCTACAAGTGATGATTTTCTATCCGTATTTATCGCTAAATTAGCGATGATTTTTTAGCGGATTTTCGCGCTAACAGTGACGATTTTCTATCCGTATTTATCGCTAAATTAGCGATGATTTGTAGCAGTTTTTAGCGCTAACAGTGACGATTTTCTTGTCGTTTTTATTGCTAAATTATCGATGATTTTCAAGCGGTTTTAAGCGCTAACACTGATGGTTTTCTAGCCGGTTTTAGCGCTAACAATGATGTTTTTCTAGCCGTTTTTATTGCTAAATTAGCGATGATTTTCAAGCGGTTTTTAGCGCTAACACTGATGATTTTCTAGCCGGTTTTATCGCTACAAGTGATGATTTTCTATCCGTATTTATCGCTAAATTAGCGATGATTTTTTAGCGGATTTTCGCGCTAATAGTGACGATTTTCTATCCGTATTTATCGCTAAATTAGCGATGATTTTCTAGCGGTCTTCAGCGCTAACAGTGATGATTTTCTAGCCGTTATTATCGAGTCCGGGAGAGAGCGAGACAAAACCAAGTGCATAACGGCAGATGCAGGTGGCCGATCGAATTAGCGATGATTTTCTAGCGGTTTTAGCGATAGAATTGACGATTTTCTATCCGGTTTTATCGCTAAATTAGCAACGATTTTCTATCCGGTTTTATCGCTAAATTAGCGACGATTTTCAAGCGGTTTTTAGCGCTAAACCTGATGATTTTCTAGCGGTTTTTATCGCTAAGAGTGATGATTTTCTAGCCGTATTTATCGCTACAAGTGATGATTTTCTATCCGTATTTATCGCCAAATTAGTGATGATTTTCCAGCGGTTTTAGCGCTAACAGTGACGATTTTCTATCCGTATTTATCGCTAAATTAGCGATGATTTCTAGCAGTTTTTAGCGCTAACAGTGACGATTTTCTAGCCGCATTTATCGCAAAATGAGGGATGATTTTTAAGCGGTTTTTAGCGCTAACACTGATGATTTTCTAGCCGGTTTTATCGATACGAGTGATGATTTTCTAGCCGTATTTATCGCTAAATTAGCGATGATTTCTAGCAGTTTTTAGCGGTAACAGTGAAGATTTTCTAGCCGCATTTATCGCAAAATTAGCGATGATTTTCAAGCGGTTTTTAGCGCTAACACTGATGATTTTCTAGCCGGTTTTATCGCTACGAGTGACGATTTTCTATCCGTATTTATCGCTAAATTTGCGATGATTTTTTAGCGGATTTTCGCGCTTACAGTGACGATTTTCTATCCGTATTTATCGCTAAATTAGCGATGATTTTGTAGCGGTCTTCAGCGCTAACAGTGATGATTTTCTAGCCGTTATTATCGAGTCCGGGAGAGAGCGAGACAAACGCAAGTGCATGACGGCAGATGCAGGTGGCCGATCGAATGCACGAGAGCGGGCGATGCAAACATAAGTACAAAAGAGAGTGACGTCACGAACTCAATAAATTATTGCTGGCCAAACTTCTTTCCGGCGGGTGCTTGACCCGACACTAACAGTGATGTTTTTCTAGCCGGTTTTATCTCTAAATTAGCGATGATTTTCTAGCCGTATTTATCGCTTAATCAGCGATGATTTTCTAGCGGTTTTAGCGATAGAATTGACGATTTTCTATCCGGTTTTATCGCTAAATTAGCAACGATTTTCTAGCCGCATTTATCGCAAAATTAGCGATGATTTTCAAGCGGTTTTTAGCGCTAACACTGATGATTTTCTAGCCGGTTTTATCGCTACGAGTGACGATTTTCTATCCGTATTTATCGCTAAATTTGCGATGATTTTTTAGCGGATTTTCGCGCTTACAGTGACGATTTTCTATCCGTATTTATCGCTAAATTAGCGATGATTTTCTAGCGGTCTTCAGCGCTAACAGTGATGATTTTCTAGCCGTTATTATCGAGTCCGGGAGAGAGCGAGACAAAAGCAAGTGCATGACGGCAGATGCAGGTGGCCGATCGAATTAGCGATGATTTTCTAGCGGTTTTAGCGATAGAATTGACGATTTTCTATCCGGTTTTATCGCTAAATTAGCAACGATTTTCTATCCGGTTTTATCGCTAAATTAGCGACGATTTTCAAGCGGTTTTTAGCGCTAAACCTGATGATTTTCTAGCGGTTTTTATAGCTAAGAGTGATGATTTTCTAGCCGTATTTATCGCTACAAGTGATGATTTTCTATCCGTATTTATCGCTAAATTAGCGATGATTTTTTAGCGGATTTTCGCGCTAACAGTGACGATTTTCTATCCGTATTTATCGCTAAATTAGCGATGATTTGTAGCAGTTTTTAGCGCTAACAGTGACGATTTTCTTGTCGTTTTTATTGCTAAATTATCGATGATTTTCAAGCGGTTTTAAGCGCTAACACTGATGGTTTTCTAGCCGGTTTTAGCGCTAACAATGATGTTTTTCTAGCCGTTTTTATTGCTAAATTAGCGATGATTTTCAAGCGGTTTTTAGCGCTAACACTGATGATTTTCTAGCCGGTTTTATCGCTACAAGTGATGATTTTCTATCCGTATTTATCGCTAAATTAGCGATGATTTTTTAGCGGATTTTCGCGCTAATAGTGACGATTTTCTATCCGTATTTATCGCTAAATTAGCGATGATTTTCTAGCGGTCTTCAGCGCTAACAGTGATGATTTTCTAGCCGTTATTATCGAGTCCGGGAGAGAGCGAGACAAAACCAAGTGCATGACGGCAGATGCAGGTAGCCGTTTTTATCGCCAAATTAGCGATGATTTTCCAGCGGTTTTAGCGCTAACAGTGATGATTTTCTAGCCGTATTTATCGCTAAATTAGCGATGATTTCTAGCAGTTTTTAGCGCTAACAGTGACGATTTTCTAGCCGCATTTATCGCAAAATGAGGGATGATTTTTAAGCGGTTTTTAGCGCTAACACTGATGATTTTCTAGCCGTTTTTATCGCCAAATTAGCGATGATTTTCCAGCGGTTTTAGCGCTAATAGTGATAATTTTCTAGCCGGTTTTATCGCTAAATTAGCGATGATTTTCTAGCGGTTTTACCGCTAACAGTGATGTTTTTCTATCCGGTTTTATCACTAAATTATCGATGATTTTCTGTCGGTTTAAGCGCTAACAGTGATGATTTTCTAGTCGTTTTTATTGCTAAATTAGCGATGATTTTCAAGCGGTTTTTAGCGCTAACACTGATGATTTTCTATACGGTTTTATCGCTAAATTAGCGATGATTTTCCAGCTGTTTTAGCGATAGAAGGGATGATTTTCTATCCGGTTTTATCGCTAAATTACAATGATTTTCTATCGGTTTTTAGGGCTAACAGTGACGATTTTCTTGTCGTTTTTATTGCTAAATTATTGATGATTTTTAAGCGGTTTTTTGCGTTAACACTGATGGTTTTCAAGCCGGTTTTAGCGCTAACAGTGATGTTTTTCTAGCAGTTTTTATTGCTAAATAAGCGATGATTTTCAAGAGGTTTTTAGCGCTAATAGTGATGATTTTCTAGCCGGATTTATCGCTAAGAGTGATGATTTTCTAGCCGTATTTATCGCTAAATTAGCGATGATTTCTAGCAGTTTTTAGCGCTAACAGTGACGATTTTCTAGCCGTTTTTATCGCCAAATTAGCGATGATTTTCCAGCGGTTTTAGCGCTAACAGTGATAATTTTCTAGCCGGTTTTATCGCTAAATTAGCGATGATTTTCAAGCGGTTTTTAGCGCTAATAGTGATGATTTTCTAGCCGGTTTTATCGCTACGAGTGATGATTTTCTAGCCGTATTTATCGCTAAATTAGCGATGATTTCTAGCAGTTTTTAGCGGTAACAGTGACGATTTTCTATCCGTATTTATCGCTAAATTAGCGATGATTTTCTAGCGGTCTTCAGCGCTAACAGTGATGATTTTCTAGCCGTTATTATCGAGTCCGGGAGAGAGCGAGACAAACGCAAGTGCATGACGGCAGATGCAGGTGGCCGATCGAATGCACGAGAGCGGGCGATGCAAACATAAGTACAAAAGAGAGTGACGTCACGAACTCAATAATTTATTGCTGGCCAAACTTCTTTCCGGCGGGTGCTTGACCCGACACTAACAGTGATGTTTTTCTAGCCGGTTTTATCTCTAAATTAGCGATGATTTTCTAGCCGTATTTATCGCTTAATCAGCGATGATTTTCTAGCGGTTTTTAGCGCTAATAGTGATGATTTTCTAGCCAGTTTTATCGCTACGAGTGACGATTTTCTATCCGTATTTATCGCTAAATTTGCGATGATTTTTTAGCGGATTTTCGCGCTTACAGTGACGATTTTCTATCCGTATTTATCGCTAAATTAGCGACGATTTTCAAGCGGTTTTTAGCGCTAATAGTGATGATTTTCTAGCCGGTTTTATCGCTACGAGTGATGATTTTCTAGCCGTATTTATCGCTAAATTAGCGATGATTTCTAGCAGTTTTTAGCGGTAACAGTGACGATTTTCTAGCCGCATTTATCGCAAAATTAGCGATGATTTTCAAGCGGTTTTTAGCGCTAACACTGATGATTTTCTAGCCGGTTTTATCGCTACGAGTGACGATTTTCTATCCGTATTTATCGCTAAATTTGCGATGATTTTTTAGCGGATTTTCGCGCTTACAGTGACGATTTTCTATCCGTATTTATCGCTAAATTAGCGACGATTTTCAAGCGGTTTTTAGCGCTAATAGTGATGATTTTCTAGCCGGTTTTATCGCTACGAGTGATGATTTTCTAGCCGTATTTATCGCTAAATTAGCGATGATTTCTAGCAGTTTTTAGCGGTAACAGTGACGATTTTCTAGCCGCATTTATCGCAAAATTAGCGATGATTTTCAAGCGGTTTTTAGCGCTAACACTGATGACTTTCTAGCCGGTTTTATCGCTACGAGTGACGATTTTCTATCCGTATTTATCGCTAAATTTGCGATGATTTTTTAGCGGTCTTCAGCGCTAGCAGTGATGATTTTCTAGCCGTTATTATCGAGTCCGGGAGAGAGCGAGACAAACGCAAGTGCATGACGGCAGATGTAGGTGGCCGATCGAATGCACGAGAGCGGGCGATGCAAACATAAGTACAAAAGAGAGTGACGGCACGAACTCAATAATTTATTGCTGGCCAAACTTCTTTCCGGCGGGTGCTTGACCCGACACTAACAGTGATGTTTTTCTAGCCGGTTTTATCTCTAAATTAGCGATGATTTTCTAGCCGTATTTATCGCTTAATCAGCAATGATTTTCTAGCGGTTTTTAGCGCTAATAGTGATGATTTTCTAGCCGGTTTTATCGCTACGAGTGACGATTTTCTATCCGTATTTATCGCTAAATTTGCGATGATTTTTTAGCGGATTTTCGCGCTTACAGTGACGATTTTCTATCCGTATTTATCGCTAAATTAGCGACGATTTTCAAGCGGTTTTTAGCGCTAATAGTGATGATTTTCTAGCCGGTTTTATCGCTACGAGTGATGATTTTCTAGCCGTATTTATCGCTAAATTAGCGATGATTTCTAGCAGTTTTTAGCGGTAACAGTGACGATTTTCTAGCCGCATTTATCGCAAAATTAGCGATGATTTTCAAGCGGTTTTTAGCGCTAACACTGATGATTTTCTAGCCGGTTTTATCGCTACGAGTGACGATTTTCTATCCGTATTTATCGCTAAATTTGCGATGATTTTTTAGCGGATTTTCGCGCTTACAGTGACGATTTTCTATCCGTATTTATCGCTAAATTAGCGACGATTTTCAAGCGGTTTTTAGCGCTAATAGTGATGATTTTCTAGCCGGTTTTATCGCTACGAGTGATGATTTTCTAGCCGTATTTATCGCTAAATTAGCGATGATTTCTAGCAGTTTTTAGCGGTAACAGTGACGATTTTCTAGCCGCATTTATCGCAAAATTAGCGATGATTTTCAAGCGGTTTTTAGCGCTAACACTGATGATTTTCTAGCCGGTTTTATCGCTACGAGTGACGATTTTCTATCCGTATTTATCGCTAAATTTGCGATGATTTTTTACCGGATTTTCTTTCCGTATTTATCGCTAAATTAGCGATGATTTTCTAGCGGTCTACAGCGCTAACAGTGATGATTTTCTAGCCGTTATTATCGAGTCCGGGAGAGAGCGAGACAAACGCAAGTGCATGACGGCAGATGCAGGTGGCCGATCGAATGCACGAGAGCGGGCGATGCAAACATAAGTACAAAAGAGAGTGACGTCACGAACTCAATAAATTATTGCTGGCCAAACTTCTTTCCGGCGGGTGCTTGACCCGACACTAACAGTGATGTTTTTCTAGCCGGTTTTATCTCTAAATTAGCGATGATTTTCTAGCCGTATTTATCGCTTAATCAGCGATGATTTTCTAGCGGTTTTAGCGATAGAATTGACGATTTTCTATCCGGTTTTATCGCTAAATTAGCAACGATTTTCTATCCGTATTTATCGCTAAATTTGCGATGATTTCTAGCAGTTTTTAGCGCTAACAGTGACGATTTTCTAGCCGTTTTTATCGCCAAATTAGCGATGATTTTCCAGCGGTTTTAGCGCTAACAGTGATAATTTTCTATCCGTATTTATCGCTAAATTAGCGATGATTTTCTAGCGGTCTTCAGCGCTAACAGTGATGATTTTTCTAGCCGGTTTTATCGCTACGAGTGACGATTTTCTATCCGTATTTATCGCTAAATTTGCGATGATTTTTTAGCGGATTTTCGCGCTTACAGTGACGATTTTCTATCCGTATTTATCGCTAAATTAGCGATGATTTTCTAGCGGTCTTCAGCGCTAACAGTGATGATTTTCTAGCCGTTATTATCGAGTCCGGGAGAGAGCGTTACAAAAGCAAGTGCATGACGGCAGATGCAGGTGGCCGATCGAATTAGCGATGATTTTCTAGCGGTTTTAGCGATAGAATTGACGATTTTCTATCCGGTTTTATCGCTAAATTAGCAACGATTTTCTATCCGGTTTTATCGCTAAATTAGCGACGATTTTCAAGCGGTTTTTAGCGCTAAACCTGATGATTTTCTAGCGGTTTTTATCGCTAAGAGTGATGATTTTCTAGCCGTATTTATCGCTAAATTAGCGATGATTTCTAGCAGTTTTTAGCGCTAACAGTGACGATTTTCTTGTCGTTTTTATTGCTAAATTATCGATGATTTTCAAGCGGTTTTTAGCGCTAACACTGATGGTTTTCTAGCCGGTTTTAGCGCTAACAATGATGTTTTTCTAGCCGTGTTTATTGCTAAATTAGCGATGATTTTCAAGCGGTTTTTAGCGCTAACACTGATGATTTTCTATCCGGTTTTATCGCTAAAGTAGCGATGATTTTTTAGCGGATTTTCGCGCTAACAGTGACGATTTTCTATCCGTATTTATCGCTAAATTAGCGATGATTTTCTAGCGGTTTTAGCGATAGAATTGACGATTTTCTATCCGGTTTTATCGCTAAATTAGCAACGATTTTCTGTCCGGTTTTATCGCTAAATTAGCGACGATTTTCAAGCGGTTTTTAGCGCTAAACCTGATGATTTTCTAGCGGTTTTTATCGCAAAGAGTGATGATTTTCTAGCCGTATTTATCGCTAAATTAGCGATGATTTCTAGCAGTTTTTAGCGCTAACAGTGATGATTTTCTAGTCGTTTTTATTGCTAAATTAGCGATGATTTTCAAGCGGTTTTTAGCGCTAATAGTGATGATTTTCTAGCCGGTTTTATCGCTACGAGTGATGATTTTCTAGCCGTATTTATCGCTAAATTAGCGATGATTTCTAGCAGTTTTTAGCGGTAACAGTGACGATTTTCTAGCCGCATTTATCGCAAAATTAGCGATGATTTTCCAGCTGTTTTAGCGATAGAAGGGATGATTTTCTATCCGGTTTTATCGCTAAATTACAATGATTTTCTATCGGTTTTTAGGGCTAACAGTGACGATTTTCTTGTCGTTTTTATTGCTAAATTATTGATGATTTTTAAGCGGTATTTAGCGCTAACACTGATGATTTTCTAGCCGGTTTTAATATGTAATGATTTTCAAGCGGTTTTTAGCGCTAACACTGATGATTTTCTAGCCGGTTTTATCGCTACGAGTGATGATTTTCTAGCCGTATTTATCGCTAAATTAGCGATGATTTCTAGCAGTTTTTAGCGGTAACAGTGACGATTTTCTAGCCGGTTTTATCGCTAAATTAGCGACGATTTTCAAGCGGTTTTTAGCGCTAAACCTGATGATTTTCTAGCGGTTTTTATCGCAAAGAGTGATGATTTTCTAGCCGTATTTATCGCTAAATTAGCGATGATTTCTAGCAGTTTTTAGCGCTAACAGTGATGATTTTCTAGTCGTTTTTATTGCTAAATTAGCGATGATTTTCAAGCGGTTTTTAGCGCTAAACCTGATGATTTTCTAGCGGTTTTTATCGCAAAGAGTGATGATTTTCTAGCCGTATTTATCGCTAAATTAGCGATGATTTCTAGCAGTTTTTAGCGCTAACACTGATGATTTTCTATCCGGTTTCATCGCTTAATTAGCGATGATTTTCCAGCTGTTTTAGCGATAGAAGGGATGATTTTCTATCCGGTTTTATCGCTAAATTACAATGATTTTCTATCGGTTTTTAGGGCTAACAGTGACGATTTTCTTGTCGTTTTTATTGCTAAATTATTGATGATTTTTAAGCGGTATTTAGCGCTAACACTGATGATTTTCTAGCCGGTTTTAATATGTAATGATTTTCAAGCGGTTTTTAGCGCTAACACTGATGATTTTCTAGCCGGTTTTATCGCTACGAGTGATGATTTTCTAGCCGTATTTATCGCTAAATTAGCGATGATTTCTAGCAGTTTTTAGCGGTAACAGTGACGATTTTCTAGCCGGTTTTATCGCTAAATTAGCGATGATTTTCAAGCGGTTTTTAGCGCTAATAGTGATGATTTTCTAGCCGGTTTTATCGCTACGAGTGATGATTTTCTAGCCGTATTTATCGCTAAATTAGCGATGATTTCTAGCAGTTTTTAGCGGTAACAGTGACGATTTTCTAGCCGCATTTATCGCAAAATTAGCGATGATTTTCAAGCGGTTTTTAGCGCTAACACTGATGATTTTCTAGCCGGTTTTATCGCTACGAGTGACGATTTTCTATCCGTATTTATCGCTAAATTTGCGATGATTTTTTAGCGGATTTTCGCGCTTACAGTGACGATTTTCTATCCGTATTTATCGCTAAATTAGCGACGATTTTCAAGCGGTTTTTAGCGCTAATAGTGATGATTTTCTAGCCGGTTTTATCGCTACGAGTGATGATTTTCTAGCCGTATTTATCGCTAAATTAGCGATGATTTCTAGCAGTTTTTAGCGCTAACAGTGACGATTTTCTAGCCGAATTTATCGCCAAATTAGCGATGATTTTCCAGCGGTTTTAGCGCTAACAATGATAATTTTCTAGCCGGTTTTATCGCTACGAGTGACGATTTTCTATCCGTATTTATCGCTAAATTAGCGATGATTTTCAAGCGGTTTTTAGCGCTAATAGTGATGATTTTCTAGCCGGTTTTATCGCTACGAGTGATGATTTTCTAGCCGTATTTATCGCTAAATTAGCGATGATTTCTAGCAGTTTTTAGCGGTAACAGTGACGATTTTCTAGCCGCATTTATCGCAAAATTAGCGATGATTTTCAAGCGGTTTTTAGCGCTAACACTGATGATTTTCTAGCCGGTTTTATCGCTAAATTAGCGATGATTTTCTAGCGGTTTTAGCGCTAACAGTGATGATTTTCTATCCGGTTTTATCGCTAAATTAGCGATGATTTTTCTATCCGGTTTTATCGCTAAATTAGCAACGATTTTCTGTCCGGTTTTATCGCTAAATTAGCGACGATTTTCAAGCGGTTTTTAGCGCTAAACCTGATGATTTTCTAGCGGTTTTTATCGCAAAGAGTGATGATTTTCTAGCCGTATTTATCGCTAAATTAGCGATGATTTCTAGCAGTTTTTAGCGCTAACAGTGATGATTTTCTAGTCGTTTTTATTGCTAAATTAGCGATGATTTTCAAGCGGTTTTTAGCGCTAACACTGATGATTTTCTATACGGTTTCATCGCTAAATTAGCGATGATTTTCCAGCTGTTTTAGCGATAGAAGGGATGATTTTCTATCCGGTTTTATCGCTAAATTACAATGATTTTCTATCGGTTTTTAGGGCTAACAGTGACGATTTTCTTGTCGTTTTTATTGCTAAATTATTGATGATTTTTAAGCGGTTTTTAGCGTTAACACTGATGGTTTTCAAGCCGGTTTTAATATGTAATGATTTTCAAGCGGTTTTTAGCGCTAACACTGATGATTTTCTAGCCGGTTTTATCGCTAAGAGTGATGATTTTCTAGCCGTATTTATCGCTAAATTAGCGATGATTTCTAGCAGTTTTTAGCGCTAACAGTGACGATTTTCTAGCCGTTTTTATCGCCAAATTAGCGATGATTTTCCAGCGGTTTTAGCGCTAACAGTGATAATTTTCTAGCCGGTTTTATCGCTAAATTAGCGATGATTTTCAAGCGGTTTTTAGCGCTAATAGTGATGATTTTCTAGCCGGTTTTATCGCTACGAGTGATGATTTTCTAGCCGTATTTATCGCTAAATTAGCGATGATTTCTAGCAGTTTTTAGCGGTAACAGTGACGATTTTCTATCCGTATTTATCGCTAAATTAGCGATGATTTTCAAGCGGTTTTTAGCGCTAACAGTGATGATTTTCTAGCCGGTTTTATCGAGTCCGGGAGAGAGCGAGACAAACGCAAGTGCATGACGGCAGATGCAGGTGGCCGATCGAATGCACGAGAGCGGGCGATGCAAACATAACTACAAAAGAGAGTGACGATTTTCTATCCGTATTTATCGCTAAATTAGCGACGATTTTCAAGCGGTTTTTAGCGCTAATAGTGATGATTTTCTAGACGGTTTTATCGCTACGAGTGATGATTTTCTAGCCGTATTTATCGCTACGCTAACAGTGACGATTTTCTAGCCGAATTTATCGCTAAATTAGCGATGATTTTCCAGCGGTTTTAGCGCTAACAGTGATAATTTTCTAGCCGGTTTTATCGCTAAATTAGCGATGATTTTCAAGCGGTTTTTAGCGCTAATAGTGATGATTTTCTAGCCGGTTTTATCGCTACGAGTGATGATTTTCTAGCCGTATTTATCGCTAAATTAGCGATGATTTCTAGCAGTTTTTAGCGGTAACAGTGACGATTTTCTAGCCGCATTTATCGCAAAATTAGCGATGATTTTCAAGCGGTTTTTAGCGCTAACACTGATGATTTTCTAGCCGGTTTTATCGCTACGAGTGACGATTTTCTATCCGTATTTATCGCTAAATTAGCGACGATTTTCAAGCGGTTTTTAGCGCTAATAGTGATGATTTTCTAGCCGGTTTTATCGCTACGAGTGATGATTTTCTAGCCGTATTTATCGCTAAATTAGCGATGATTTCTAGCAGTTTTTAGCGGTAACAGTGACGATTTTCTAGCCGCATTTATCGCAAAATTAGCGATGATTTTCAAGCGGTTTTTAGCGCTAACACTGATGATTTTCTAGCCGGTTTTATCGCTAAATTAGCGATGATTTTCTAGCGGTTTTAGCGCTAACAGTGATGTTTTTCTATCCGGTTTTATCACTAAATTATCGATGATTTTCTGTCGGTTTAAGCGCTAACAGTGATGATTTTCTAGTCGTTTTTATTGCTAAATTAGCGATGATTTTCAAGCGGTTTTTAGCGCTAACACTGATGATTTTCTATACGGTTTTATCGCTAAATTAGCGATGATTTTCCAGCTGTTTTAGCGATAGAAGGGATGATTTTCTATCCGGTTTTATCGCTAAATTACAATGATTTTCTATCGGTTTTTAGGGCTAACAGTGACGATTTTCTTGTCGTTTTTATTGCTAAATTATTGATGATTTTTAAGCGGTTTTTTGCGTTAACACTGATGGTTTTCAAGCCGGTTTTAGCGCTAACAGTGATGTTTTTCTAGCAGTTTTTATTGCTAAATAAGCGATGATTTTCAAGAGGTTTTTAGCGCTAAAACTGATGATTTTCTAGCCGGATTTATCGCTAAGAGTGATGATTTTCTAGCCGTATTTATCGCTAAATTAGCGATGATTTCTAGCAGTTTTTAGCGCTAACAGTGACGATTTTCTAGCCGTTTTTATCGCCAAATTAGCGATGATTTTCCAGCGGTTTTAGCGCTAATAGTGATGATTTTCTAGCCGGTTTTATCGCTACGAGTGATGATTTTCTAGCCGTATTTATCGCTAAATTAGCGATGATTTCTAGCAGTTTTTAGCGGTAACAGTGACTAGCGGTCTTCAGCGCTAACAGTGATGATTTTCTAGCCGTTATTATCGAGTCCGGGAGAGAGCGAGACAAACGCAAGTGCATGACGGCAGATGCAGGTGGCCGATCGAATGCACGAGAGCGGGCGATGCAAACATAAGTACAAAAGAGAGTGACGTCACGAACTCAATAATTTATTGCTGGCCAAACTTCTTTCCGGCGGGTGCTTGACCCGACACTAACAGTGATGTTTTTCTAGCCGGTTTTATCTCTAAATTAGCGATGATTTTCTAGCCGTATTTATCGCTTAATCAGCGATGATTTTCTAGCGGTTTTTAGCGCTAATAGTGATGATTTTCTAGCCGGTTTTATCGCTACGAGTGACGATTTTCTATCCGTATTTATCGCTAAATTTGCGATGATTTTTTAGCGGATTTTCGCGCTTACAGTGACGATTTTCTATCCGTATTTATCGCTAAATTAGCGACGATTTTCAAGCGGTTTTTAGCGCTAATAGTGATGATTTTCTAGCCGGTTTTATCGCTACGAGTGATGATTTTCTAGCCGTATTTATCGCTAAATTAGCGATGATTTCTAGCAGTTTTTAGCGGTAACAGTGACGATTTTCTAGCCGCATTTATCGCAAAATTAGCGATGATTTTCAAGCGGTTTTTAGCGCTAACACTGATGATTTTCTAGCCGGTTTTATCGCTACGAGTGGACGATTTTCTATCCGAATTTATCGCTAAATTTGCGATGATTTTTTAGCGGATTTTCGCGCTTACAGTGACGATTTTCTATCCGTATTTATCGCTAAATTAGCGACGATTTTCAAGCGGTTTTTAGCGCTAATAGTGATGATTTTCTAGCCGGTTTTATCGCTACGAGTGATGATTTTCTAGCCGTATTTATCGCTAAATTAGCGATGATTTCTAGCAGTTTTTAGCGGTAACAGTGACGATTTTCTAGCCGCATTTATCGCAAAATTAGCGATGATTTTCAAGCGGTTTTTAGCGCTAACACTGATGATTTTCTAGCCGTTTTTATCGCCAAATTAGCGATGATTTTCCAGCGGTTTTAGCGCTAATAGTGATAATTTTCTAGCCGGTTTTATCGCTAAATTAGCGATGATTTTCTAGCGGTTTTAGCGCTAACAGTGATGTTTTTCTATCCGTTTTTATCGCTAAATTATCGATGATTTTCTGTCGGTTTAAGCGCTAACAGTGATGATTTTCTAGTCGTTTTTATTGCTAAATTAGCGATGATTTTCAAGCGGTTTTTAGCGCTAACACTGATGATTTTCTATACGGTTTTATCGAGTCCGGAAGAGAGCGAGACAAAAGCAAGTGCATGACGGCAGATGCAGGTGGCTAAATTAGCGATGATTTTCCAGCTGTTTTAGCGATAGAAGGGATGATTTTCTATCCGGTTTTATCGCTAAATTACAATGATTTTCTATCCGTTTTTATTGCTAAATTATTGATGATTTTTAAGCGGTTTTTTGCGTTAACACTGATGGTTTTCAAGCCGGTTTTAGCGCTAACAGTGATGTTTTTCTAGCAGTTTTTATTGCTAAATAAGCGATGATTTTCAAGAGGTTTTTAGCGCTAAAACTGATGATTTTCTAGCCGGATTTATCGCTAAGAGTGATGATTTTCTAGCCGTATTTATCGCTAAATTAGCGATGATTTCTAGCAGTTTTTAGCGCTAACAGTGACGATTTTCTAGCCGTTTTTATCGCCAAATTAGCGATGATTTTCCAGCGGTTTTAGCGCTAACAGTGATAATTTTCTAGCCGTATTTATCGCTAAATTAGCGATGATTTTCAAGCGGTTTTTAGCGCTAATAGTGATGATTTTCTAGCCGGTTTTATCGCTACGAGTGATGATTTTCTAGCCGTATTTATCGCTAAATTAGCGATGATTTCTACAGTTTTTAGCGCTAACAGTGACGATTTTCTAGCCGTTTTTATCGCCAAATTAGCGATGATTTTCCAGCGGTTTTAGCGCTAACAGTGATAATTTTCTAGCCGGTTTTAGCGCTAACAATGATGTTTTTCTAGCCGTTTTTATCGCTAAATTAGCGATGATTTTCAAGCGGTTTTTAGCGCTAATAGTGATGATTTTCTAGCCGGTTTTATCGCTACGAGTGATGATTTTCTAGCCGTATTTATCGCTAAATTAGCGATGATTTCTAGCAGTTTTTAGCGGTAACAGTGACGATTTTCTAGCCGCATTTATCGCAAAATTAGCGATGATTTTCAAGCGGTTTTTAGCGCTAACACTGATGATTTTCTAGCCGGTTTTATCGCTACGAGTGACGATTTTCTATCCGTATTTATCGCTAAATTAGCGACGATTTTCAAGCGGTTTTTAGCGCTAATAGTGATGATTTTCTAGCCGGTTTTATCGCTACGAGTGATGATTTTCTAGCCGTATTTATCGCTAAATTAGCGATGATTTCTAGCAGTTTTTAGCGCTAACAGTGATGATTTTCTAGTCGTTTTTATTGCTAAATTAGCGATGATTTTCAAGCGGTTTTTAGCGCTAACACTGATGATTTTCTATACGGTTTTATCGCTAAATTAGCGATGATTTTCCAGCTGTTTTAGCGATAGAAGGGATGATTTTCTATCCGGTTTTATCGCTAAATTACAATGATTTTCTATCGGTTTTTAGGGCTAACAGTGACGATTTTCTTGTCGTTTTTATTGCTAAATTATTGATGATTTTTAAGCGGTTTTTTGCGTTAACACTGATGGTTTTCAAGCCGGTTTTAGCGCTAACAGTGATGTTTTTCTAGCAGTTTTTATTGCTAAATAAGCGATGATTTTCAAGAGGTTTTTAGCGGCTAAGAGTGATGATTTTCTAGCCGTATTTATCGCTAAATTAGCGATGATTTCTAGCAGTTTTTAGCGCTAACAGTGACGATTTTCTAGCCGGTATTTATCGCTAAATTAGCGATGATTTTCAAGCGGTTTTTAGCGCTAATAGTGATGATTTTCTAGCCGGTTTTATCGCTAAATTAGCGATGATTTCTAGCAGTTTTTAGCGCTAACAGTGACGATTTTCTAGCCGTTTTTATCGCCAAATTAGCGATGATTTTCCAGCGGTTTTAGCGCTAACAGTGATAATTTTCTAGCCGGTTTTATCGCTAAATTAGCGATGATTTTCAAGCGGTTTTTAGCGCTAATAGTGATGATTTTCTAGCCGTATTTATCGCTAAATTAGCGATGATTTCTAGCAGTTTTTAGCGGTAACAGTGACGATTTTCTAGCCGCATTTATCGCAAAATTAGCGATGATTTTCAAGCGGTTTTTAGCGCTAACACTGATGATTTTCTAGCCGGTTTTATCGCTACGAGTGACGATTTTCTATCCGTATTTATCGCTAAATTAGCGACGATTTTCAAGCGGTTTTTAGCGCTAATAGTGATGATTTTCTAGCCGGTTTTATCGCTACGAGTGATGATTTTCTAGCCGTATTTATCGCTAAATTAGCGATGATTTCTAGCAGTTTTTAGAGCGGTAACAGTGACGATTTTCTAGCCGCATTTATCGCAAAATTTGCGATGATTTTTTAGCGGATTTTCGCGCTTACAAGTGACGATTTTCTATCCGTATTTATCGCTAAATTAGCGATGATTTTCTAGCGGTCTTCAGCGCTAACAGTGATGATTTTCTAGCCGTTATTATCGAGTCCGGGAGAGAGCGAGACAAACGCAAGTGCATGACGGCAGATGCAGGTGGCCGATCGAATGCACGAGAGCGGGCGATGCAAACATAAGTACAAAAGAGAGTGACGTCACGAACCCAATAATTTATTGCTGGCCAAACTTCTTTCCGGCGGGTGCTTGACCCGACACTAACAGTGATGTTTTTCTAGCCGGTTTTATCTCTAAATTAGCGATGATTTTCTAGCCGTATTTATCGCTTAATCAGCGATGATTTTCTAGCGGTTTTTAGCGCTAATAGTGATGATTTTCTAGCCGGTTTTATCGCTAAATTAGCGATGATTTCTAGCAGTTTTTAGCGGTAACGAGTGACGATTTTCTATCCGTATTTATCGCTAAATTTGCGATGATTTTTTAGCGGATTTTCGCGCTAACACTGATGATTTTCTAGCCGGTTTTATCGCTACAGTGACGATTTTCTATCCGTATTTATCGCTAAATTAGCGACGATTTTCAAGCGGTTTTTAGCGCTAATAGTGATGATTTTCTAGCCGGTTTTATCGCTACGAGTGATGATTTTCTAGCCGTATTTATCGCTAAATTAGCGATGATTTCTAGCAGTTTTTAGCGGTAACAGTGACGATTTTCTAGCCGCATTTATCGCAAAATTTGCGATGATTTTTTAGCGGATTTTCGCGCTTACAGTGACGATTTTCTAGCCGGTTTTATCGCTAAATTAGCGATGATTTTCTAGCGGTTTTAGCGCTAACAGTGATGTTTTTCTATCCGGTTTTATCACTAAATTATCGATGATTTTCTGTCGGTTTAAGCGCTAACAGTGATGATTTTCTAGTCGTTTTTATTGCTAAATTAGCGATGATTTTCAAGCGGTTTTTAGCGCTAACACTGATGATTTTCTAGCCGGTTTTATCGCTACGAGTGACGATTTTCTATCCGTATTTATCGCTAAATTTGCGATGATTTTTTAGCGGATTTTCGCGCTTACAGTGACGATTTTCTATCCGTATTTATCGCTAAATTAGCGACGATTTTCAAGCGGTTTTTAGCGCTAATAGTGATGATTTTCTAGCCGGTTTTATCGCTACGAGTGATGATTTTCTAGCCGTATTTATCGCTAAATTAGCGATGATTTCTAGCAGTTTTTAGCGCTAAAACTGATGATTTTCTAGCCGGATTTATCGTAACAGTGACGATTTTCTAGCCGCATTTATCGCAAAATTAGCGATGATTTTCAAGCGGTTTTTAGCGCTAACACTGATGATTTTCTAGCCGTTTTTATCGCCAAATTAGCGATGATTTTCCAGCGGTTTTAGCGCTAATAGTGATAATTTTCTAGCCGGTTTTATCGCTAAATTAGCGATGATTTTCTAGCGGTTTTAGCGCTAACAGTGATGATTTTCTAGCCGGTTTTATTGCTAAATTATCGATGATTTTCTGTCGGTTTAAGCGCTAACGAGTGATGATTTTCTAGTCCGGTTTTATCGCTAAATTAGCGATGATTTTCCAGCGGTTTTAGCGATAGAAGGGATGATTTTCTATCCGGTTTTATCGCTAAATTACAATGATTTTCTATCGGTTTTTAGCGCTAACAGTGACGATTTTCTTGTCGTTTTTATTGCTAAATTAGCGATGATTTTTAAGCGGTTTTTAGCGTTAACAGTGATGGTTTTCAAGCCGGTTTTAGCGCTAACAGTGATGATTTTCTAGCCGGTTTTATCGCTAACACTGATGATTTTCTAGCCGTTTTTATCGACAAATTAGCGATGATTTTCTAGCGGTTTTTAGCGCTAATAGTGATGATTTTCTAGCGGTTTTATCGCTACGAGTGATGATTTTCTAGCCGTATTTATCGCTAAATTAGCGATGATTTTCTAGCAGTTTTTAGCGGTAACAGTGACGATTTTCTATCCGTATTTATCGCTAAATTAGCGATGATTTTCTAGCGGTTCTAGCGCTAACAGTGATGATTTTCTAGCCGTTATTATCGAGTCCGGGAGAGAGCGAGACAAACGCAAGTGCATGACGGCAGATGCAGGTGGCCGATCGAATGCACGAGAGCGGGCGATGCAAACATAAGTACAAAAGAGAGTGACGTCACGAACTCAATAATTTATTGCTGGCCAAACTTCTTTCCGGCGGGTGCTTGACCCGACACTAACAGTGATGTTTTTCTAGCCGGTTTTATCGCTAAATTAGCGATGATTTTCTAGCCGTTTTATCGATTGAAGCGATGATTTTCTAGCCGGTTTTATCGCTAAATTAGCGATGATTTTCTAGCCGGTTTTAGCGCTAACAGTGACGATTTTCTATCCGTTTTTATCGCTAAATTTGCGATGATTTTCTAGCGGTTTTTAGCGCTAACAGTGACGATTTTCTGACCGTTTTTATCGCTAAATTAGCGATGATTTTCAAGCGGTTTTTAGCGCTAAGAGTGATGATTTTCTAGCCGGTTTTATCGCTAACAGTGATGATTTTCTAGCCGTTTTTATCGCTAAATTAGTGATGATTTTCTAGCCTGTTTTTAGCTACCAGTAACGATTTTCTAGCCGTTTTTATCGCTAAATTAGCGATGATTTTCTAGCGGTTTTAGCGCTTACAGTGATGATTTTCTAGCCGGTTTTTATCGCTAAATTAGCGATGATTTTCAAGCGGTTTTTAGCGCTAACAGTGATGATTTTCTATCCGTATTTATCGCTAAATTAGCAATGATTTTCTAGCGGTTTTAGCGCTAACAGTGACGATTTTCTAGCCGTTATTTTCGAGTCCGGGAGAGAGCGAGACAAACGCAAGTGCATGACGGCAGATGCAGGTGGCCGATAGAATGCACGAGAGCGGGCGATGCAAAAATAAGTACAAAAGAGAGTGACGTCACGAACTCAATAAATTATTGCTGGCCAAACTTCTTTCCGGCGGGTGCTTGATCCGACACTAACAGTGATGTTTTTCTAGCCGGTTTTATCTCTAAATTAGCGATGATTTTCTAGCCGTTATTATCGAGTCCGGGAGAGAGCGAGACAAACGAAGTGCATGACGGCAGATGCAGGTGGCCGATCGAATGCACGAGAGCGGGCGATGCAAACATAAGTACAAAAGAGAGTGACGTCACGAACTCAATAAATTATTGCTGGCCAAACTTCTTTCCGGCGGGTGCTTGACCCGACACTAACAGTGATGTTTTTCTAGCCGGTTTTATCTCTAAATTAGCGATCATTTTCTAGCCGTATTTATCGCTAAATTAGCGATGATTTTCTAGCGGTTTTAGCGATAGAATTGACGATTTTCTATCCGGTTTTATCGCTAAATTAGCGACGATTTTCTATCCGGTTTTATCGCTAAATTAGCGATGATTTTCTAGCGGTTTTAGCGATAGAAGTGATGATTTTCTATCCGGTTTTATCGCTTAATTACAATGATTTTCTATCGGTTTTTAGCGCTAACAGTGACGATTTTCTTGTCGTTTTTATTGCTAAATTAGCGATGATTTTCAAGCGGTTTTTAGCGCTAAAACTGATGACTTTCTAGCCGGTTTTATCGCTAAAAGTGATGATTTTTTAGCCGGTTTTATTGGTAAATAAGCGATGATTTTCTAGCGGTTTTTCGCGCTAACAGTGACGATTTTCTATCCGTATTTATCGCTAAATTAGCGATGATTTTCTAGCGGTCTTCAGCGCTAACAGTGATGATTTTCTAGCCGTTATTATCGAGTCCGGGAGAGAGCGACACAAACGCAAGTGCATGACGGCAGATGCAGGTGGCCGATCGAATGCACGAGAGCGGGCGATGCAAACATAAGTACAAAAGAGAGTGACGTCACGAACTCAATAAATTATTGCTGGCGAAACTTCTTTCCGGCGGGTGCTTGACCCGACACTAACAGTGATGTTTTTCTAGCCGGTTTTATCTCTAAATTAGCGATGATTTTTTAGCCGTATTTATCGCTAAATTAGCGATGATTTTCTAGCGGTGTTAGCGATAGAATTGACGATTTTCTATCCGGTTTTATCGCTTAATTAGCGACGATTTTTTATTCGGTTTTATCGCTAAATTAGCGATGATTTTCTAGCGGTTTTAGCGATAGAAGTGATGATTTTCTATCCGGTTTTATCGCTAAATTACAATGATTTTCTATCGGTTTTTAGCGCTAACAGTGACGATTTTCTTGTCGTTTTTATTGCTAAATTAGCGATGATTTTCAAGCGGTTTTTAGCGCTAAAACTGATGACTTTCTAGCCGGTTTTATCGCTAAGAGTGATGATTTTTTAAGCCGGTTTTATCGGTAAATAAGCGATGATTTTCTAGCGGTTTTAGCGCTAACACTGATGATTTTCTAGCCGTTTTTATCGACAAATTAGCGATATTTTTCTAGCTGTTTTTAGCGCTAACAGTAATGATTTTCTGACCGTTTTTTATCGCAAAATTAGATGTTTTTTTTTTTTTTTTTTTTTTTTTTTTTTTCCTTATTTACTCCTCCTGGGAGCTTAGGGCTTCTACAAGGGCTTTCCACCGGACTCTATTTGGTGCTGTTTGCTTTGCTGTGTCCCATGTAATTCTTCCTAAGGACAGTTCGCGGAGTGCTGTACGGCGCCAGGTCATCTTGGGGCGTCCCACTCTTCTACTTCCCTGTGGGTTCCATTCTAGCGCCATCCTGACGATACTTCCTGGTTCCTTTCTGAGTGCGTGGCCAATCCACTTCCATTTTCTTTTCTTTAACTGTTGGTGGATTGGGACCTCACCTGTGCAGTGCCACAAGTCTTCATTGGATATTCTGGTAGGCCAGAATATACCACATATTATTCTTAGGCACTTATTGATGAATCGGTGCAGTCTTCCAAATGCAGATCTTGCTTTGCTCAGTCGACTGTCTACATCTCTTTCCACTCCACCATTGGCTGCTATGACACATCCCAGGTAGTTAAAACTGTCGACGAAATCGATAGTTTTTCCTCCAATGGTTATGTTGCTTTGGCTGGAATTATTGATGCGCATCGCCTTTGTTTTTGATGCGTTGATTGTTAGTCCGACTGAGTTGGCTCGGGTCTCGAGGTCATTTGCTTTAGCTTGGATATCTTCGAATTTATGAGCGAGAAGGCAGATGTCATCCGCGTAGTCCAGATCTTCAAGCTGTCGGGTGAAGCTCCATGTGATTCCGCGCCTGGGTCTGCATACTTCTCTCATAGTTTCGTCAATTACCAAATTGAACAGAAGTGGTGATAGGGGGCATCCTTGCTTTACTCCAGTGTTTGTCTGAAAGGGTGCACTTATTTTTCCATTGTGCAGTACGGCCAGATCCGCATCATCGTACATAGCTTTTATTATGCTGATGATCTTCACTGGCACTCCCTTCCTTGCAAGTGCTCGCCATATCGCTGCTCTGTCTATTGAATCGAATGCCTTTTGGAAGTCGATGAACAGGAGATACAAGGGTGATCGCCATTCCACAGCTTGTTCGGTAATTGCGCGTAGTGTGTTTGCCTGATCTACGCAACTCCTGTGTGGTCTGAATCCTCCTTGCTCATCTCGCAGTGTTGTCTCGATTTTTTCCTGAAGACGTTCGTTTAATAGGGTGGCAAGTATTTTGTAGCTTGTGTTCAACAGGGTAATTCCTCGCCAATTGTTGCAGTCGCTGAGGTCTCCTTTCTTCGGTAGCTTGACGATGATTCCTTTTTTCCAGGATGCTGGGATTCGCTCACTTTCCCATATGTTGGTGAAATGTGGATGCAATGTTTCGGCCATTAGTTGCGAGTCTATCTGGAGAAGCTCGGCCGATATGCCGTCATCTCCAGCCGCCTTGTTGTTTTTAAGTTTCCTGATTGCTTCCTTGATTTCTCTAACTGATGGTGCGGTGGGTAATATCCTGATGTTATTGCTTGACATGCCACTTAAGGAGTCTTCTTGTATGCTGCTTGGTTGTTCTGTGCAGCTGATCTCCATGAAGTGTTGTCGCCATCTTTGGATTTGTGCCTCCTCTTCTGTAAGGAGTTTTCCGGTTGAATCTCGCACTGGATGGGTTTGCCTTTGACATTTTCCGGATAGTTGTCCAATTATCTGGTACAGTGCACGCATATTGTTTGCGTTTGCTGCGCTTTCTGCGTTTTCAGCAAGCCTGTCCAGTAATTTCCTCTTATCATTTCTAGCAGATTTTTTCACCAACTTGCATAGCTCGTTGTATTCACCTCGAACTCTGCAGTCGTGATCCGCTCTAGATTTGAGGCTGTTCCGTCTGTTGATAAGGTCCCATGTGTTGTGAGGAGATTAGATCTCCCACACACCAAGACAGGTGGCAAGAGGGGCAACAGCGGGGGGGTGGACATGCAAGTCAGCACTGCAGCGTCGGACGGGCCAGCGCTGCGGTGTGTAGAGATACGGAAGGAGAGAAAGGTGTCAAGGGAGAAATGCGTCGAGCACAGACGGCATGCGGGGGCGGCAGACACAGACGGCATGCGGGGGCAGCAGCGGGGGCAAGAGGAACCAGTACGGCGTCGCGCACGGAAGAGGGCGAAAAGAGGAGTCACCGTGGAAAGTAACGGTCCCGGCCGGGCCTCCGCGGCCGCGCTCGAAGGTCATAGGAAGCAGCGGGGTCGGCGGGGAAAGAAGCGGCCGGCGATTGCGCAGCTGTGTTTAGAAAATGCATAAAACACAGAAATGCATTTGGGATGTCCAGGGGGGAATCGCGGGGCATCGGGACGAAGTCCGATGACCGGCACAAAAATAATGCGGATCGGAGGCCTAAGCGGGGCAATCGGGGGAGGGACAATAAAGAAAGCCCGCCGATAGAAAGACGGCGGGCTTGGAGAAAGCTAACGGAGAAAGTGAAGGAGCGGAGGATTAACGGCAGGAAGTAGATTCGCAAGGATTAACGGGCGCCTCTGGCACTATATAAGGAGGGCCCCTGGAGCGAATCGAGGCCGAGTCTTCTAGGGAAGCTGGGAGAGTGAGTGAAAGACCCCCCGTGGGTAAGTCTGGAATTCAAGTTGGAAAGCTTCCTTGAAGAGTTAGGAGTATAGGCTGAAGGACCCCCCGTGGGTAAGTCCGACAGTCCTTAGTGCGGGCTATTAAAGCGAGTGAGCGAGGATATACGAGATTAGCTTAAGGACCCCCTGTGGGTAAGTCCGGCGGCGGTACGCGCATCAAATCGAGCAAGGAGTCAGGGGGAAAGGATCAAGGATCCGCGGCAAAGCTGAGGCCCAGGGTAAAAGAGTCGGGTGGAGTTACTCCCGGACACGACAGGTATCCTGGTGTAGTGGCGGCAACAACGGATCAGCCTGGCGTACGCCTTGTCTGCTCCTGACCGTTCGATCCAGGTGTGATCCTGTAACGCGAGGGATAGCCAACCCGGGAACTCAAGCCCATTTGTGAAACCAGGCAGGGACACCCCGGGAAGTCAAAAGAATCCTGATCCAGGCGCTGGAGCGTATGCACAGCAAACCACCTGGAGTCAAAGGAGACGCGACGCCCAAACCTCTGGCCTACCACAGATCCTGCGGGGCGTATGCACGCAGGTGTTTGGAGGCGAGTGGCGAACGCGACCGGGGGCGTGTCCTGTAGGGTAGGAAGGCCCTTCGTGCCCTGATCCGGCCGCTAAGCAGCGAGGAGCGTATCCTGCCCGGCGTATGCCTGGGAGGTGAGCCACTCGGTCTGTTAACACGGATTAGGTGCCGGCCACGGCGAAAGGGCGAATCCAGGCAAGCCAAGGGTTCCGAGGTCCACGGCATCCCCAAACGGAGGAACAGCAGCAGTAGAGCAGAGACGACGAGGGAGCAGCGGCAGCAGCATAGCAGCGGCGACGAGGGAGCAGCGGTAGCAGCATGGCAGCGACGACGAGGGAGCAGCGGCAACCGTAGCGCAGCGACGACGAGGGAGCAGCAGCGACGGACAGGTAGCGGCAGCAGAAGACATCAACAACACAGGCCCCGCATCCAGAGTCCGTGAGTCCGAACGAAGGGAACCGAGAGCCGTTTCGGCGCCAGGCACCAAGACCGCACGACCTGCCGGGCGCAAGCTTTGGGAGGGCGTGCGTATTGGCACCAACCCGGAGCGGGGATCGGGGATCGACGGGAGGACGAGCGGTCGGTCGGCTGAGCCAGACAGCCGGTGAGATTCCTTTTATTGCTTTGTAAACTATTTACAATAAAGGGGATTTATTTATAAAGAAGCTTTAACGTGTTATTTCTGGGCTCGGGCAATCACGTCGTACTATAAATTCGGTGGAACGTACCCTCAAACTCTGTGAGCTAGCCGCGGCGTTTGTTGCGAGCAAAACATAGCTAAACAGTTCGTTACACCTGGCGCCCAAACTACGTGATTGCTTTAGAGTCTAGGAGTAACACTGCTTCAAGATGGGGAGGAAAAACTGGATCTACGCGCTTCGCAAAGAAGAGTTGTGCGAAGTGTGCAGAGAGCTCGGTCTCGCAGCGGATGGAACCGTGGAGAGCATGAGGGCACTGGTGGCAAGGTGGGCCGAAGAGAGAAAGGAGGATGAAGTGATGGTGGTCGCGCGGGGATTCGAGGAGAAGTTCGCGCAGAGGACCACGCCGAGGCAGAGAGCGGTGAGCGAATCAGAAAAGCTCATCCAAAGTCTGGCAGTGCCGGAAATGAAGAGCATGAGGAGCATGGAGCCACAAGCGCGGAAGCCAGTCCCGGTACAGGTGGACTATGCGAAGGTGGCGAGGCAAGTCCGAGAGTGGTCGTTCCGTTTCGATGGAACAGGGGATCCTCTCGAATTCGTGGACCGAGTAGCATGGTCTGCCAAAACGTACGGGATGGATATAAACACTATCCCGCGAGCGATGCCCGAGCTACTCCAGGGCAGAGCACAAAAATGGTTCCTGATGAACGACGAGGAGTGGCCCACATGGAAAGAGTTCAGAAGGAGCTTCGAGGCCTTTTTCCTGCCAAAAGGATACTTCGAAAAACTGGCAGACCAGGTAAAGCAGCGGAAGCAACAGCGAGGAGAGCCTTTCAAAGAGTATATGGTAGACCTTCAGGCGCTTATGAAGCCGTTGGGAAAGTCAACAAAGGAGGTCATCGATAGGCTCGTGGAGAACTGCATGCCACGCATGAAAATGTTCATGCGACCCTACGCATGTGCATCACTCGAGGAGGTCATGGGTCTAGCCGAAGAATTCGAGGAGCTGGCTTTGGAAGAGGAGGTCTTCAATAGACAGTCCCCAGCGGTAGACAGAAGATGGCAAAAGGAGGAGTTGCACCATAAACCACCAGAGCAACAGAACCATCCAGGACAAGGGTGGGGGCAGAGATGGCAGCCCGAGGAGCATCGCCAAATGCCACAGCAACAGCAGCCGAGCCAGCAATGGGCAGGCCCAAGGCAACAACCGCCGAACCAACAATGGGCAGCAAACCCAATCCAAAGGCAGCCGAACATACAGCGGGCAGCGACGCCTGGACACGTAGAAAACCCAGCACAGGCGTGCAACAGATGCGGAGGCATGGGCCATTGGGCCAGCGGGTGCAGGAACCCCAGAATGTTGTTCTGCAGGATGTGCGGCGCAGTGGGGGTAAGAAGCACGGAATGCTGCCAAAGAGCGGGAAACGTGCAGCGATCCCAGCCATAGAGAGGAAGGCGGAGATCGCGAGGTGCTGCCTCTCAGAGATAGTTGGAGGATTAACCGGAGACGGTCAGCAATTGGCGGCGGTCATCAAGGTCGGAGGAGCAGAAGTGAGGGCCATGGTGGACACCGGGGCAACGGCTAGCTTCATTTCAGAAAAGCTAGCAGAGGACCCGGGAATCGCCGGAGAACGGAGAGCGACAAGAAGATTAGTGAAGTTGGCCAACGGGAGCCACATAGAAACTCAAATGGTACTCCTAACAACTGTAAGCTTTGGCAACAAGAAAAAGGACTTGAATATGATAGTGTTGCCAGGCATGGGAGACAGCGCGGTGCTTGGATGGGATTTCCTCGCAGAATTCGGCACAACAATCAACTGCGCAGGCCACCAAGTCACGATCCCGAGAAGAGAGAGATGGAGCGGATGCCTGGAGGATAGGCTGTCCATAGCCATAGCGGGACCCTCGGAGGAATGGGAGCGCGAGCGGGACAAAAGGTTCATCGAAGAAGAGCTGGCGGCGTTCAGGAATCAGAAGGGTTGTTCAAACATAACCCAGCATAAAATCACGATGAAGGACGACATCCCAATTAAACAAAGATACTACCCAAAGAACCCCAAAATACAGGGGGAAATCAATGAAAAGGTGGAAGAACTGCTGGAGAAGGGATGCATCGAACCTTCAAACAGCGCCTACAGCTCACCCATTGTCATGGTGAAGAAAAAGACGGGTCAGTGGAGGATGTGCGTAGACTTTCGGCAGATAAACGCAAAGTCAGTGAAGGATGCGTACCCGATGCCAAGGATAAATTTCATTTTGGAGCAATTGAGGGAGGCAAAATTTTTCAGCAGCCTCGACCTGAAGGACGGCTATTGGCAAATCCCACTTGAGGAAGAGAGCCGGAAATACACGGCCTTTACGGTACCAGGGAAAGGTCTGTACCAGTGGAAGGTGATGCCGTTCGGACTACACTCGGCTTCGGCAACTTTTCAAAGGGCTCTAGACCAGGTCATAGGCCCGGACATGGCTCCCCACGCATTCGCGTACCAGGACGATATAATAGTGATCGGGCGCACGAGGGAGGAGCACATGGCAAATTTAAGGGAAGTTTTCCGAAGACTGAAGGCGGCGAACCTAAGGATAAACACAGAGAAGTGCCATTTCTTCAGGGAAGAGCTTTTGTACCTAGGCCACCGGATAACGAGTCACGGAATTGGTATGGATCCGGGAAAAGTCGCAGCGATCACGGAATTGGAACCACCAACGAACGTGAAAGGGGTACGGCAGTTCATAGGAATGGCGTCGTGGTATCGACGGTTCGTTCCCGATTTCGCGGGGGTCGCAAAACCCTTGAACGATCTCCTGCGAAAGGGAACAAAGTGGGAGTGGACGTCGAGACAGCAAGAAGCGTTCGAAAAGTTAAAGTCGCGGTTAGCAGAGGACCCGGTGCTGGCATGCCCCGACTTCACGAAGAAGTTTGTACTGCAAACGGACGCCAGCGATTACGGCGTAGGCGCAGTGCTGACGCTGCGTTTGGGTTGGCTCGCTGAAGAAGAAACTAAAAGAAAACCCACAGAAGTATCCGGAATACGTCGAGGAGGCTGGCCTGATTTACCGGCATGTTCCACACAGAGCCGGAAGCGAGGAAGTGGCATCGTGGAAATTATGTGTGCCAATGTACATGAGGCAACAGGTGCTGAAGGAGAACCACGACGCACCAACAGCAGGACATTTAGGCGGAAGAAAAACAATTGCGAAGGTAGTAGCAAGGTACTTCTGGCCAGGGATGCAGAGGGACGTGAGGAAATACGTCAGGAAATGCGAGACATGCCTGCGCTATAAACCGAGCCAGATGCAGGCCGCGGGGAAGATGTTAACACAGGTCCCAGAGGAGCCATGGGCGACGGTGTGTGCAGACTTCGTGGGACCGTTGCCGAGGTCCAAGCATGGGAACACCATGCTACTAGTGATGATCGATCGGTTCTCAAAATGGACAGAAATGGTCCCAATGCGGAAAGCCACAACAGAGACGCTGCAGAAGGCAGTTCGTGAAAGGATCATCGCCAGGTACGGGGTGCCAAAGGTAATGGTGACGGACAATGGTGTTCAATTCACCAGCCGGAGCTTCAAAAAATTCCTCGAGGAGCTCGGAGTTCGCCACCAGTTCACTGCACCATACACGCCTCAGGAAAACCCGACGGAAAGGGCAAACCGGACGGTGAAGACGATGATCGCCCAGTTTGCAGGAAAAGACCAAAGGACGTGGGACGAGCACTGGCCAGAATTGATGCTGGCGGTGAACTCGAGCGTGTCGGACTCCACGGGATACTCTCCGTGTTTCATCACCCAAGGCAGAGAGCCAAGAATGCCGAAAGCAATTTTCGACCAGGGGGCATTGGGGACAGGAGAAACCCAAGCCACTCCCTCAGAAAATGCGGAAAAATTAAAAGAAGTGTTCGAGCTGGTGCGGAGAAACATGGAGCGCGCGGCGCAGGAGCAAGCTCGGCACTACAATCTGAGGAGGCGAGAGTGGAGACCGAAGATCGGCGACACAGTATGGGCAAAAGAGCACCATTTGTCCAAGGCGGCCGAAGGATTCGCGGCAAAGTTAGCGCCAAAATACGACGGGCCGTACACGGTGGTGAACTTCGTGTCACCAGTGATTGCTGTGCTACGGCACGCTGGCACAAGGAAGGAAAAGAGGGCCCACCTGAGTGAGCTGAAAGCCCAAGCGCAGGAGTCGGCGCAGGCATAAACCACCGAAAAACAAAAAAAAAAAAAATTAAAAAACAAAAAATTAAAAATGAATAAAATAAAGGAAAAAATGTTATAAAAAAAAAAAAAATGGAAAAAATATTAGAAGAAAAATGAAAAAAAAAAGCAAAAAAAAAAAAGGGGAAAAAATATACATATTAAAAATATATAAAATAAGAAGAAAATATAAGAAAAAAATATTAGAAAAAAAAATAAAATAAGAAAAAATATTAAAAAAAAAAAAAAGAAAAAAAAGAAGGGGTAAACAAAAAAGAATTTATATACAAAAAAATATATATCATACTTTTATTATACTTGATATAACAAACATGAAGCTGGAACCGCAAAGCTTCTGTCGTTCCCGAAGAAGGGGGGAAGTGTGAGGAGATTAGATCTCCCACACACCAAGACAGGTGGCAAGAGGGGCAACAGCGGGGGGGTGGACATGCAAGTCAGCACTGCAGCGTCGGACGGGCCAGCGCTGCGGTGTGTAGAGATACGGAAGGAGAGAAAGGTGTCAAGGGAGAAATGCGTCGAGCACAGACGGCATGCGGGGGCGGCAGACACAGACGGCATGCGGGGGCAGCAGCGGGGGCAAGAGGAACCAGCACGGCGTCGCGCACGGAAGAGGGCGAAAAGAGGAGTCACCGTGGAAAGTAACGGTCCCGGCCGGGCCTCCGCGGCCGCGCTCGAAGGTCATAGGAAGCAGCGGGGTCGGCGGGGAAAGAAGCGGCCGGCGATTGCGCAGCTGTGTTTAGAAAATGCATAAAACACAGAAATGCATTTGGGATGTCCAGGGGGGGATCGCGGGGCATCGGGACGAAGTCCGATGACCGGCACAAAAATAATGCGGATCGGAGGCCTAAGCGGGGCAATCGGGGGAGGGACAATAAAGAAAGCCCGCCGATAGAAAGACGGCGGGCTTGGAGAAAGCTAACGGAGAAAGTGAAGGAGCGGAGGATTAACGGCAGGAAGTAGATTCGCAAGGATTAACGGGCGCCTCTGGCACTATATAAGGAGGGCCCCTGGAGCGAATCGAGGCCGAGTCTTCTAGGGAAGCTGGGAGAGTGAGTGAAAGACCCCCCGTGGGTAAGTCTGGAATTCAAGTTGGAAAGCTTCCTTGAAGAGTTAGGAGTATAGGCTGAAGGACCCCCCGTGGGTAAGTCCGACAGTCCTTAGTGCGGGCTATTAAAGCGAGTGAGCGAGGATATACGAGATTAGCTTAAGGACCCCCTGTGGGTAAGTCCGGCGGCGGTACGCGCATCAAATCGAGCAAGGAGTCAGGGGGAAAGGATCAAGGATCCGCGGCAAAGCTGAGGCCCAGGGTAAAAGAGTCGGGTGGAGTTACTCCCGGACACGACAGGTATCCTGGTGTAGTGGCGGCAACAACGGATCAGCCTGGCGTACGCCTTGTCTGCTCCTGACCGTTCGATCCAGGTGTGATCCTGTAACGCGAGGGATAGCCAACCCGGGAACTCAAGCCCATTTGTGAAACCAGGCAGGGACACCCCGGGAAGTCAAAAGAATCCTGATCCAGGCGCTGGAGCGTATGCACAGCAAACCACCTGGAGTCAAAGGAGACGCGACGCCCAAACCTCTGGCCTACCACAGATCCTGCGGGGCGTATGCACGCAGGTGTTTGGAGGCGAGTGGCGAACGCGACCGGGGGCGTGTCCTGTAGGGTAGGAAGGCCCTTCGTGCCCTGATCCGGCCGCTAAGCAGCGAGGAGCGTATCCTGCCCGGCGTATGCCTGGGAGGTGAGCCACTCGGTCTGTTAACACGGATTAGGTGCCGGCCACGGCGAAAGGGCGAATCCAGGCAAGCCAAGGGTTCCGAGGTCCACGGCATCCCCAAACGGAGGAACAGCAGCAGTAGAGCAGAGACGACGAGGGAGCAGCGGCAGCAGCATAGCAGCGGCGACGAGGGAGCAGCGGTAGCAGCATAGCAGCGACGACGAGGGAGCAGCGGCAACCGTAGCGCAGCGACGACGAGGGAGCAGCAGCGACGGACAGGTAGCGGCAGCAGAAGACATCAACAACACAGGCCCCGCATCCAGAGTCCGTGAGTCCGAACGAAGGGAACCGAGAGCCGTTTCGGCGCCAGGCACCAAGACCGCACGACCTGCCGGGCGCAAGCTTTGGGAGGGCGTGCGTATTGGCACCAACCCGGAGCGGGGATCGGGGATCGACGGGAGGACGAGCGGTCGGTCGGCTGAGCCAGACAGCCGGTGAGATTCCTTTTATTGCTTTGTAAACTATTTACAATAAAGGGGATTTATTTATAAAGAAGCTTTAACGTGTTATTTCTGGGCTCGGGCAATCACGTCGTACTATAAATTCGGTGGAACGTACCCTCAAACTCTGTGAGCTAGCCGCGGCGTTTGTTGCGAGCAAAACATAGCTAAACAGTTCGTTACACCTGGCGCCCAAACTACGTGATTGCTTTAGAGTCTAGGAGTAACACTGCTTCAAGATGGGGAGGAAAAACTGGATCTACGCGCTTCGCAAAGAAGAGTTGTGCGAAGTGTGCAGAGAGCTCGGTCTCGCAGCGGATGGAACCGTGGAGAGCATGAGGGCACTGGTGGCAAGGTGGGCCGAAGAGAGAAAGGAGGATGAAGTGATGGTGGTCGCGCGGGGATTCGAGGAGAAGTTCGCGCAGAGGACCACGCCGAGGCAGAGAGCGGTGAGCGAATCAGAAAAGCTCATCCAAAGTCTGGCAGTGCCGGAAATGAAGAGCATGAGGAGCATGGAGCCACAAGCGCGGAAGCCAGTCCCGGTACAGGTGGACTATGCGAAGGTGGCGAGGCAAGTCCGAGAGTGGTCGTTCCGTTTCGATGGAACAGGGGATCCTCTCGAATTCGTGGACCGAGTAGCATGGTCTGCCAAAACGTACGGGATGGATATAAACACTATCCCGCGAGCGATGCCCGAGCTACTCCAGGGCAGAGCACAAAAATGGTTCCTGATGAACGACGAGGAGTGGCCCACATGGAAAGAGTTCAGAAGGAGCTTCGAGGCCTTTTTCCTGCCAAAAGGATACTTCGAAAAACTGGCAGACCAGGTAAAGCAGCGGAAGCAACAGCGAGGAGAGCCTTTCAAAGAGTATATGGTAGACCTTCAGGCGCTTATGAAGCCGTTGGGAAAGTCAACAAAGGAGGTCATCGATAGGCTCGTGGAGAACTGCATGCCACGCATGAAAATGTTCATGCGACCCTACGCATGTGCATCACTCGAGGAGGTCATGGGTCTAGCCGAAGAATTCGAGGAGCTGGCTTTGGAAGAGGAGGTCTTCAATAGACAGTCCCCAGCGGTAGACAGAAGATGGCAAAAGGAGGAGTTGCACCATAAACCACCGGAGCAACAGAACCATCCAGGACAAGGGTGGGGGCAGAGATGGCAGCCCGAGGAGCATCGCCAAATGCCACAGCAACAGCAGCCGAGCCAGCAATGGGCAGGCCCAAGGCAACAACCGCCGAACCAACAATGGGCAGCAAACCCAATCCAAAGGCAGCCGAACATACAGCGGGCAGCGACGCCTGGACACGTAGAAAACCCAGCACAGGCGTGCAACAGATGCGGAGGCATGGGCCATTGGGCCAGCGGGTGCAGGAACCCCAGAATGTTGTTCTGCAGCATGTGCGGCGCAGTGGGGGTAAGAAGCACGGAATGCTGCCAAAGAGCGGGAAACGTGCAGCGATCCCAGCCATAGAGAGGAAGGCGGAGATCGCGAGGTGCTGCCTCTCAGAGATAGTTGGAGGATTAACCGGAGACGGTCAGCAATTGGCGGCGGTCATCAAGGTCGGAGGAGCAGAAGTGAGGGCCATGGTGGACACCGGGGCAACGGCTAGCTTCATTTCAGAAAAGCTAGCAGAGGACCCGGGAATCGCCGGAGAACGGAGAGCGACAAGAAGATTAGTGAAGTTGGCCAACGGGAGCCACATAGAAACTCAAATGGTACTCCTAACAACTGTAAGCTTTGGCAACAAGAAAAAGGACTTGAATATGATAGTGTTGCCAGGCATGGGAGACAGCGCGGTGCTTGGATGGGATTTCCTCGCAGAATTCGGCACAACAATCAACTGCGCAGGCCACCAAGTCACGATCCCGAGAAGAGAGAGATGGAGCGGATGCCTGGAGGATAGGCTGTCCATAGCCATAGCGGGACCCTCGGAGGAATGGGAGCGCGAGCGGGACAAAAGGTTCATCGAAGAAGAGCTGGCGGCGTTCAGGAATCAGAAGGGTTGTTCAAACATAACCCAGCATAAAATCACGATGAAGGACGACATCCCAATTAAACAAAGATACTACCCAAAGAACCCCAAAATACAGGGGGAAATCAATGAAAAGGTGGAAGAACTGCTGGAGAAGGGATGCATCGAACCTTCAAACAGCGCCTACAGCTCACCCATTGTCATGGTGAAGAAAAAGACGGGTCAGTGGAGGATGTGCGTAGACTTTCGGCAGATAAACGCAAAGTCAGTGAAGGATGCGTACCCGATGCCAAGGATAAATTTCATTTTGGAGCAATTGAGGGAGGCAAAATTTTTCAGCAGCCTCGACCTGAAGGACGGCTATTGGCAAATCCCACTTGAGGAAGAGAGCCGGAAATACACGGCCTTTACGGTACCAGGGAAAGGTCTGTACCAGTGGAAGGTGATGCCGTTCGGACTACACTCGGCTTCGGCAACTTTTCAAAGGGCTCTAGACCAGGTCATAGGCCCGGACATGGCTCCCCACGCATTCGCGTACCAGGACGATATAATAGTGATCGGGCGCACGAGGGAGGAGCACATGGCAAATTTAAGGGAAGTTTTCCGAAGACTGAAGGCGGCGAACCTAAGGATAAACACAGAGAAGTGCCATTTCTTCAGGGAAGAGCTTTTGTACCTAGGCCACCGGATAACGAGTCACGGAATTGGTATGGATCCGGGAAAAGTCGCAGCGATCACGGAATTGGAACCACCAACGAACGTGAAAGGGGTACGGCAGTTCATAGGAATGGCGTCGTGGTATCGACGGTTCGTTCCCGATTTCGCGGGGGTCGCAAAACCCTTGAACGATCTCCTGCGAAAGGGAACAAAGTGGGAGTGGACGTCGAGACAGCAAGAAGCGTTCGAAAAGTTAAAGTCGCGGTTAGCAGAGGACCCGGTGCTGGCATGCCCCGACTTCACGAAGAAGTTTGTACTGCAAACGGACGCCAGCGATTACGGCGTAGGCGCAGTGCTGACGCAGGACACGGATGAGGGCGAGCGAGTGGTCGCTTACGCCAGCCGAACGCTAATAGGCGCGGAGAAGAACTACTCGGCAACAGAGAAAGAGTGTCTCGCAATAATCTGGGCAATGCGGCAAATGAGGCCATACCTGGAGGGATACCAGTTCGACGTGATAACGGATCACATGGCGCTGAAGTGGTTAAACAACATAGAGAGCCCACTTGGAAGGATCGCGAGATGGGTTTTCGAGCTGCAGCAATACGACTACGTAATCAGCTATAGGAAAGGCAAGCTGAACGTAGTCGCGGATGCACTTTCCCGCCAGCCGATCGTGGAGAAGCTGAGGAGTGCCACAGCGACGGAAGACGCGGAATGCGTTTGGGTTGGCTCGCTGAAGAAGAAACTAAAAGAAAACCCACAGAAGTATCCGGAATACGTCGAGGAGGCTGGCCTGATTTACCGGCATGTTCCACACAGAGCCGGAAGCGAGGAAGTGGCATCGTGGAAATTATGTGTGCCAATGTACATGAGGCAACAGGTGCTGAAGGAGAACCACGACGCACCAACAGCAGGACATTTAGGCGGAAGAAAAACAATTGCGAAGGTAGTAGCAAGGTACTTCTGGCCAGGGATGCAGAGGGACGTGAGGAAATACGTCAGGAAATGCGAGACATGCCTGCGCTATAAACCGAGCCAGATGCAGGCCGCGGGGAAGATGTTAACACAGGTCCCAGAGGAGCCATGGGCGACGGTGTGTGCAGACTTCGTGGGACCGTTGCCGAGGTCCAAGCATGGGAACACCATGCTACTAGTGATGATCGATCGGTTCTCAAAATGGACAGAAATGGTCCCAATGCGGAAAGCCACAACAGAGACGCTGCAGAAGGCAGTTCGTGAAAGGATCATCGCCAGGTACGGGGTGCCAAAGGTAATGGTGACGGACAATGGTGTTCAATTCACCAGCCGGAGCTTCAAAAAATTCCTCGAGGAGCTCGGAGTTCGCCACCAGTTCACTGCACCATACACGCCTCAGGAAAACCCGACGGAAAGGGCAAACCGGACGGTGAAGACGATGATCGCCCAGTTTGCAGGAAAAGACCAAAGGACGTGGGACGAGCACTGGCCAGAATTGATGCTGGCGGTGAACTCGAGCGTGTCGGACTCCACGGGATACTCTCCGTGTTTCATCACCCAAGGCAGAGAGCCAAGAATGCCGAAAGCAATTTTCGACCAGGGGGCATTGGGGACAGGAGAAACCCAAGCCACTCCCTCAGAAAAAGCGGAAAAATTAAAAGAAGTGTTCGAGCTGGTGCGGAGAAACATGGAGCGCGCGGCGCAGGAGCAAGCTCGGCACTACAATCTGAGGAGGCGAGAGTGGAGACCGAAGATCGGCGACACAGTATGGGCAAAAGAGCACCATTTGTCCAAGGCGGCCGAAGGATTCGCGGCAAAGTTAGCGCCAAAATACGACGGGCCGTACACGGTGGTGAACTTCGTGTCACCAGTGATTGCTGTGCTACGGCACGCTGGCACAAGGAAGGAAAAGAGGGCCCACCTGAGTGAGCTGAAAGCCCAAGCGCAGGAGTCGGCGCAGGCATAAACCACCGAAAAACAAAAAAAAAAAAAATTAAAAAACAAAAAATTAAAAATGAATAAAATAAAGGAAAAAATGTTATAAAAAAAAAAAAAAATGGAAAAAATATTAGAAGAAAAATGAAAAGATGAAAAATGAAAAAAAAAAGCAAAAAAAAAAAAGGGAAAAAAATATACATATTAAAAATATATAAAATAAGAAGAAAATATAAGAAAAAAAATAAAATAAGAAAAAAATATTAGAAAAAAAAATAAAATAAGAAAAAATATTAAAAAAAAAAAGAAAAAAAAGAAGGGGTAAACAAAAAAGAATTTATATACAAAAAAATATATATATACAACAGCATAGAATGACTCTGACGTCATCCGAAGAAGGGGGGAGGTGGATAAGGGTATCCACACACAAAAATATCCACACGCAACAACAAAAAAAAAAAAATCAAAAACAAAAAAAATTATGTTGCAAAAACAAACATGAAGCTGGAACCGCAAAGCTTCTGTCGTTCCCGAAGAAGGGGGGAAGTGTGAGGAGATTAGATCTCCCACACACCAAGACAGGTGGCAAGAGGGGCAACAGCGGGGGGGTGGACATGCAAGTCAGCACTGCAGCGTCGGACGGGCCAGCGCTGCGGTGTGTAGAGATACGGAAGGAGAGAAAGGTGTCAAGGGAGAAATGCGTCGAGCACAGACGGCATGCGGGGGCGGCAGACACAGACGGCATGCGGGGGCAGCAGCGGGGGCAAGAGGAACCAGCACGGCGTCGCGCACGGAAGAGGGCGAAAAGAGGAGTCACCGTGGAAAGTAACGGTCCCGGCCGGGCCTCCGCGGCCGCGCTCGAAGGTCATAGGAAGCAGCGGGGTCGGCGGGGAAAGAAGCGGCCGGCGATTGCGCAGCTGTGTTTAGAAAATGCATAAAACACAGAAATGCATTTGGGATGTCCAGGGGGGGATCGCGGGGCATCGGGACGAAGTCCGATGACCGGCACAAAAATAATGCGGATCGGAGGCCTAAGCGGGGCAATCGGGGGAGGGACAATAAAGAAAGCCCGCCGATAGAAAGACGGCGGGCTTGGAGAAAGCTAACGGAGAAAGTGAAGGAGCGGAGGATTAACGGCAGGAAGTAGATTCGCAAGGATTAACGGGCGCCTCTGGCACTATATAAGGAGGGCCCCTGGAGCGAATCGAGGCCGAGTCTTCTAGGGAAGCTGGGAGAACGAGTGAAAGACCCCCCGTGGGTAAGTCTGGAATTCAAGTTGGAAAGCTTCCTTGAAGAGTTAGGAGTATAGGCTGAAGGACCCCCCGTGGGTAAGTCCGACAGTCCTTAGTGCGGGCTATTAAAGCGAGTGAGCGAGGATATACGAGATTAGCTTAAGGACCCCCTGTGGGTAAGTCCGGCGGCGGTACGCGCATCAAATCGAGCAAGGAGTCAGGGGGAAAGGATCAAGGATCCGCGGCAAAGCTGAGGCCCAGGGTAAAAGAGTCGGGTGGAGTTACTCCCGGACACGACAGGTATCCTGGTGTAGTGGCGGCAACAACGGATCAGCCTGGCGTACGCCTTGTCTGCTCCTGACCGTTCGATCCAGGTGTGATCCTGTAACGCGAGGGATAGCCAACCCGGGAACTCAAGCCCATTTGTGAAACCAGGCAGGGACACCCCGGGAAGTCAAAAGAATCCTGATCCAGGCGCTGGAGCGTATGCACAGCAAACCACCTGGAGTCAAAGGAGACGCGACGCCCAAACCTCTGGCCTACCACAGATCCTGCGGGGCGTATGCACGCAGGTGTTTGGAGGCGAGTGGCGAACGCGACCGGGGGCGTGTCCTGTAGGGTAGGAAGGCCCTTCGTGCCCTGATCCGGCCGCTAAGCAGCGAGGAGCGTATCCTGCCCGGCGTATGCCTGGGAGGTGAGCCACTCGGTCTGTTAACACGGATTAGGTGCCGGCCACGGCGAAAGGGCGAATCCAGGCAAGCCAAGGGTTCCGAGGTCCACGGCATCCCCAAACGGAGGAACAGCAGCAGTAGAGCAGAGACGACGAGGGAGCAGCGGCAGCAGCATAGCAGCGGCGACGAGGGAGCAGCGGTAGCAGCATAGCAGCGACGACGAGGGAGCAGCGGCAACCGTAGCGCAGCGACGACGAGGGAGCAGCAGCGACGGACAGGTAGCGGCAGCAGAAGACATCAACAACACAGGCCCCGCATCCAGAGTCCGTGAGTCCGAACGAAGGGAACCGAGAGCCGTTTCGGCGCCAGGCACCAAGACCGCACGACCTGCCGGGCGCAAGCTTTGGGAGGGCGTGCGTATTGGCACCAACCCGGAGCGGGGATCGGGGATCGACGGGAGGACGAGCGGTCGGTCGGCTGAGCCAGACAGCCGGTGAGATTCCTTTTATTGCTTTGTAAACTATTTACAATAAAGGGGATTTATTTATAAAGAAGCTTTAACGTGTTATTTCTGGGCTCGGGCAATCACGTCGAACTATAAATTCGGTGGAACGTACCCTCAAACTCTGTGAGCTAGCCGCGGCGTTTGTTGCGAGCAAAACATAGCTAAACAGTTCGTTACAGTGTGTGTCGATATCCACTCCACTTGTCTGCGTTGTCGGGTGCCAAGCACCTCCTCCGCTGTGCTTCTCAGTATTCTGCATGTCAACTCCCATGAGTGCTCCTCCTGCTGCGGCCCTAGTTGCTCACGTAGCGTTGTTGCCATTCTGGTAGATAGAGTGGAGTCGCCAAGTCGATGTAGGTTAAGAGGAGGCGGTCTTCTTGTGTTCCTGGTGCCAGTGTTGTGGTTTCGTCTGAGCTTGATGATGAGCTCTCCGACTACCAACTCGTGGTCACTGTCGATTGACGCGCCTCTCCTATTTCTTACATCCATTAGTGAGCGTCTCCATTTCTTACTTATGCAGATGTGGTCAATTTGGTTGCGTGTATGCCCATTTGGAGATGTCCATGTGTATTTATGGACTTCCTTGTGTGGAAATACAGTGCCACCAATGACCAGTTGGAATGTTTGGCACAAGTCGATAAGTCTATCACCGTTGTTGCTGCGTGAGCCAACACCATGTTTTCCCATTATTGTTTCTAGTCCATTGTTGTTGGGGCCAATTTTTGCGTTGAAGTCTTCCATGAGTATTTTGACGTCTCCTCTTCCAATCCTGGTGAGTGAAGATGTGAGGGCGTTGTAGAAGTCATCTTTGATGTCATCGCTGGCGTCTTCTGTTGGGGCATAGCACTGTACGATGGTGATGTGCCTAGCATTGCATCGGAATCTGGCACTGATGATTCTGTCGGATATTGGGCTCCAGGAGATTAGTGTCTGCTTGAACTGTTTGGACACGTAAATTCCTACTCCATTCCTGCCACCATCATTGCTCCCGCTGTGCATCACTAGGTTGCCAGTTGATGTTGTTGTTGTCCCATTCCCTCTCCATCTCATTTCACTGATGCCTGCAATTGCGATCTGCATTTTCTCCATTTCTCCTTCAAACTGCGCCAGTCTGGTTGGTTCCATTAAAGTCCTCACGTTCCATTGTCCAATTCGTGTCCGTTTCATAATGCGAATGGTCGTCATCGGGTTGGGGGGGTGGTTATTTTCTTCATTCCTTGTATTTGTTTCTGTAATCATTTATTTTCAGTCGATCCGCTGATTAGCCGGGTGCGACCTATCCCAGAGATGGGGCTGCCATCTGACGACGTCCGGGAATGCCGTCTTTCCAACATGGTATGTGTAATGGGACCAGAAAAATTCCATTAAGGGGGCATGCGCACTTGTAAATTTCAAAAAATCGAATTTTTTTTTTTTTGCATTTTCTTAAAGTATATACATTTAGAAATGTGTCCACAAAATTTTGAAATGATCCGGTGAAAATTCAGTGAGATACACATGTTTAAAGGGAGGGGCGTCCGGTCAGCGTAATGGTGAGTTGAAACTTTAAACACGATTTTCTCAAAACTACGTTTTCAAAGTCGGTGACCACTCTTACTCGAAAACTAGTGACCCGATTGTCTTGAAATTTAGCATGCTCTTTTATTACAAAATAATCTAGTACTTAATCGAAGGATTTTTTTTTTTATGCAAAACTTTTTTTTTTACAGCTGAAAAACTACCGATTTTTTTGACGAAAAACGATTTTTCAACTTTGAAAGGTCGCCATTTTGTCAAATATTTTTTTTTTTTAATATCCTTCGATTAAGTACTAGATTTACTTTTAATAAATGTAAATCCGTTTCATTTTTTGATTTCGGACTATCCAGTTTTTCACAGTGTTGGTCACCGCAACTCGCCTTTTTCGGATGGACCTCACTTCGACGGGGCATAACTTTGAAACCCCTAAATATTTTCTACTTTTTTTTTTCAAATTTAAGTTAAAATAATGTACTTTCACATAATAAAACGATATTTCAAAAAAATTCAATAGTTTACGAGAAAAAAATTCGGAAAAAATGCCTATTTTTTGGCCCTCCAAGTGCGCATGCCCCCTTAAACATATTATGCCGAAAGATAAGCAGGTCATGAAAAGTTTCCATGAGTGGGGCTCGAACCCACGACCCCACGCTTAGCGAGCAGTTACACTACCCACTAGGCTACGGGGCCCCCTCTCTTTTCTAGCCGTTTTCATTGCTAAATTAGCAATGAATTTCTAGCGGTTTTAGCGCTAACAGTGATGATTTTCTAGCCGGTTTTATAGCTACGAGTGATGATTTTCTAGCCGGTTTTATCGCTAAATTAGCGATGATTTTCCAGCGGTTTTAGCGATTGAAGGGATGATTTTCTATCCGGTTTTATCGCTAAATTACAATGATTTTCTATCGGTTTTTAGCGCTAACAGTGACGATTTT